>NC_090247.1:5178382-5350470 GCF_037325665.1 Littorina saxatilis | reverse complement strand
TTTTAATTATTTGAGACCGTTGAAAGTGCGCATTGTGTGTGTGTGTGTGTGTGTGTGTGTCTGCGCACAAGCGCTCATGTGCTTGCTACTGTGCACGTCTCTGTGTGTGCGTTCAGTTCTTGATTCACTTTTTTTCTCGTCAGGGTATATCACAAGGATTGTCATTTTTTAAAAATGTTTTTTAATATCTCTCAGTGACATTTGTGTGGTTATTTTCCAGTACTTTTTTTTTTATTTTTTTTTACCACAATCAATGTCATACACATTTGGTTTAAATCTCTGCACGTGTCTAATTAAAAATAAAAAAAACCGGTTTACACTAACACGTTCTTATTTTTCATCATGTACTCAAGAGTATATATTTTTCAAGTTGTATTCAGCCATTTGTCATGGCTCCAAATAATCCAAATATTTTTGGTTATGTGTATTGTTGTTAAAAGGTATGTCGGGGAAGTTTTGCTTTATTTTAAATACAAACTTTGTAAATAGTACTTCTGATGATAAGCACTTGAAAAACCAACAGCAGTTTTTGTATTGTTGGAAACAAAATTGTTTGTTATTTCTTGAAACCAAGTGAAATTATATCTTGACTTTTGTTCTTGTAACAAAGTATCACTACAAACTAAATGGTATCCACCGTGACCAGGTAATGGCCGATTTGCTTAGGTGTTTAACTGCATGACGAGAGTCATGTCGACAGTGATAGTCAGGAAGAGTTGCCTCCCTGTAAGCGTGCGAACCATTTGTGGCGAAACAGTTACCAGTTGAAATGCAAGGTGTCAGGGTATCTGTGTGGTGTGTCTGTGTTTGTGTGTGTGTATGTGGGTGGTGTGCAGGGGCGGATCCAGGGGGGGTTTCCGAGGTTTCCTAGCCTAATAAAAAAAAAGAAAAAAAAAAGAAGAAGACAAAAATAAAGAAAAACCAGGGACCTATATTAGGTCTATGGAAAAACTGATGGCTCAGACTGCACCCGATTACTCAATTTTTCTTGAGGGGGGGGGGGGGGGGGCATGCCCCTGGACCCCCATAGGAGGTTCGAACGCTTAGCGCCCTACACTAAACGCTTCGCGTCATCGAATTGTCCCTAAACTGAGAATGTGGAAATTTTCAAAGATCATAGAAAATAAGGAAACCGCTGAAAGAATTACCATATGGATTTGAAACAAACCCTGGTGTGTGTGTTTGTGTGAGTGTGTGTGTGGGTGTGTGGGTGTGTGCAATGACGGTGTGCATGTGTCAATGACGGTGTGTGTGTAGTGTGTGTCAGCCAGTGTGTATGTGTGCAGGGGCGGATCAGTTCATTTTATGGGGGGGGTTTCCAAAAGTATATTGTGAAGATATGGGTGTGAAGGCGCGAAGCGCCGAGCCGACGGCGCGAAGCGCCTAGCTTGCTAGGGGGGTCCGGGGGCATGCCCCCCCGGAAAATTTTGAAAAAAAGGATGCAAAATGGTGCAAGCTGGTGCATTCTGAGGATGATCATTACCAGTTCCAGGCAGCAGATTTTGTCACTGATTAATACCCAACAAATTGAAACTCAACCCAAAAAAACACACAAAAATATTTTTATTTTTTGGCTGGGGGGGGGTTTCCGGAAAACCCAGAAACCCCCCCCTCGTCCGCCCCTGGTGTGTGTGTGTGCCCATGTGTGCATGTCATTTTGTGTCAGCGCCACGGTGTTTGTGACCGGCACGGTTGGCCTAGTGGTAAGGCGTCCGCCCCGTGATCGGGAGGTCGTGGGTTCAAACCGGGGTCATACATAAAACTTTCATAATTGGCAATCTAGTGGCTGCTCCGCCTGGCGTCTGGCATTATGGGGTTAGTGCTAGGACTGGTTGGTCCGGTGTCAGAACAATGTGACTGGGTGAGACATGAAGCCTGTGCTGCGACTTCTGTCTTGTGTGTGGCGCACGTTATATGTCAAAGCAGCACCGCCCTGATATGGCCCTTCGTGGTCGGCTGGGCGTTAAACAAACAAACGGTGCTTGTGTCCCTCTGTCTCTGAATGTGCGTGCGTACCTACCTGTCTGTGTGCTTGTGTGCGTGCGTATGTGTGTGTGTGTGTGGGGGGTGGGGGGGCTGTTCTCGACTATGAAGGGTACCACTGTACTTCTTGGCAAGGAAGAGATTCCATTGACAATAATCAGATAGCAGATAGCCGGGTGCCACAGGTGCGTTGCACAGTGTAAGGGAGGCCAGTCATGCAAGTCACACAGAGCCTTGCTCGTCAATATTTGGAAAGTTTGCTCCCTTTAGGCCTTTAAATTGAGACGGATTCATGGTTGCGAGTGTGCTCTCAGATTTTGTTACTTTACGCTCTAAATGAAGAAAAGTAATTGTTATTATTGTTGTCAAAAAGAAAATCCATTTTTAAGCAAACCCATACAAAAATTCAGTGTGTCTGTGAAACATTTATGATAAAAAAAAAGACTGAAAGCACAAAAATACTGTTACTAATAAAACTCATTGATACGTTGACCTCTCCCCCCCCCCCCCTTTTTTTCTGTAACTCTGGTGAAAAAGAAACAAATATACCCCACCAAGATTCTTGAATAGGTTTGAATTTCACAATGTTTCCGGTCAGAACAGTTATTGTCACTGAAACCACTGGAGGGTTTTAATAGAAAATTAGGATTTCAGAACAAAACTGTATAGCATGTCATAAAGCTATGAGTTTTTGAACAGAAATTACGAGACAACAAAGAAAAAGGAGAAGAAGAAGGAAGAAAAAGTGAGGTGTACCTTCATGAATAAAATTACAGACGGCCCCATACTCAAAATCTTCATATGGCTGTATTCTCATATGGTGCACGTGGTTGCTTGAGTCAAAATGGGTGACGATAGTACTCTGTGGGTCGGTGGTTTGGCAGATCAAGTGTCTGAAGATCATCTTTTCGAACTTTTCCTGCAGGTAATATTCCAGAAATCGTAAAATAGCCCCTAGTCTGCATTTAGAGCTAACCAATATTGCAATTCGAGGGTGTTCCGTTGTTGCATTTGCTCGGGTTTTGTTCAGCAAAACCTCAAAATCAAAATTCGTCAAGATTTGGTGCTGTTGCTTGTGTTGACTCAAATTCAAAGAGAAAGCACGATTTACCTTCTCATTCGTGCCCTTTCAGGAACATTATTCTGTATTTGAATGATCCAATATAGTAAGTTAAGATGTGACCGAACGTTTGCCTTGAGTTAAGATGATAAAATCGAATTCTGCATTTTGTGACTTTATTCCTGCTTCTAATTTTCTCTAGCTTTTGTGCTAGATCGCTCTACAGCTAGATTTTAAAACTGAAGACCAAGTCAGGAAAAGGGTGATGTAACTATCTTACGTCCGGCCTTCATCGAAGATTGCTTGGCCTAAATTTCAAACCGGCACGGTTGGCCTAGTGGTAAGGCGTCCGCCCCGTGATCGGGAGGTCGTGGGTTCGAACCCCGGCCGGGTCATACCTAAGACTTTAAAATTGGCAATTTAGTGGCTGCTCCGCCTGGCGTCTGGCATTATGGGGTTAGTGCTAGGACTGGTTGGTCCGGTGTCAGAATAATGTGACTGGGTGAGACATGAAGCCTGTGCTGTTACTTCTGTCTTGTGTGTGGCGCACGTTATATGTCAAAGCAGCACCGCCCAGATATGGCCCTTCGTGGTCGGCTGGGCGTTAAGCAAACAAACAAACAAACAAACAATCAATTTGATTGAAAAATGAGGGTGTGACAGTGCCGCCTCAACTTTTACAAAAAGCCGGATATGACGTCATCAAAGACATTTATCGAAAAAATGAAAAAAACTTCCGGGGATATCATACCCAGGAACTCTCATGTCAAATGTCATAAAGATCGGTCCAGTAGTTTACTCTGAATCGCACTACACACACACACACACATACACACACACACATACACCATGACCCTCGCCTCGATTCCCCCTCTATGTTAAAACATTTAGTCAAAACTTGACAAAAAGACCTGCATCAAATGATCAATACAAAGAAGGTATTGACATTGATAAGACCTGTTTACTTTCTGTTCCTTTGACTATTGACCGCAGGTTTCCCTTTGATTTGTCACATGAGGAGGATCACGAATTGCAGACCGCATGAACAATGCTCTTGCTAGACTGACATGATATTAATATTACGGAAAAAACATCTCATTCAGAGATCTGGGCAGATGCAATACTGCATGCTTTGTAAAGATTCTTACAAAGAAACTAATACACATAAATCAATGGTTAATTGTAAAGTTAAACACACACTCGCACACACACACACACCAGCCTGAATCAAAAACATCCAAACAAGTCGGACAAGAATCAGAAATATATCCTAAAAATAATGTTGCTTCGGTATTGCATTTCAGCGTGGTGGCTTAAAAATTAATTAATGACTTTGGTCATTAAAAATCTGAAAATTGTAAAAGAAAAAAAAATTTATAAAACGATCCAAATTTACGTTCATCTTATTCTTCATCATTTTCTGATTCCAAAAACATATAAATATGTTATATTTGGATTAAAAACAAGCTCTGAAAATTAAAAAAATTAAAAATTATGATCAAAATTAAATTTTCAAAATCAATTTAAAAACACTTTCATCTTATTCCTTGTCGGTTCCTGATTCCAAAAACATATAGATATGATATGTTTGGATTAAAAACACGCTGAGAAAGTTAAAGCGAAGAGAGGTACAGTAAAGCGTGCTATGAAGCACAGCGCTACCGCGCCAAACAGGCTCGTCACTTTCACTGCCTTTTGCACTAGCGGCGGACTACTTTCAATTTCATTCTGTGAGTTCCACAGCTTGACTAAAATAATGTAGTAATTTCGCCTTACGCGACTTGTTTTTTTTTTCCCAACAACATGATTATTTTCTCTTTTCCCAGGCAGGTCCGTTGGAGAAAGTGTTCAGACCGAAGGAGAAAGATGGCACTCCAAAGAAGTTTGCCTTTGTGGAGTTCCGTCATGCAGAGTCCGTCCCTTACGCCATACAAGTGATGGACGGCATCAAACTCTTTAACAATCACCTGAGGTTGAAAGGTCGCACAGGGTCGCAGCACGACAACAGTCACGCTGGTTCTCCCTCCGCACATGCCTACTCACAACACGCTGACTCCCCATCACGAAGCTCGAGGGGCGGGTCTGATTATCACCGCTCAAGGTCATTTCATACAATGGACGACAGAAAGAAGGGGCATCACTCAGCTTCCGGTCTGATCCCTTACCCTGGTTTGCATGATTTTTGTGCTTTCGGTTTTGGTTTGGTGTTAGGCCAACAAAAAAACAAAATGTGTTTACGGTAACCCGACCGACCCTATTTTATTCGCGCGACCCTAGACCTTTTTTGGGCATCTGGGGAAAAAAAGTCTGTTTTTTGGCAAAATAACTTCAAAATTTGTTTTTTGGGGGAAAAAAAATAAACAATCCCGACCTACCAACCCTATTTTTTTTGCCTATGTTACCGTAAACAGACTTTTTTGTTTTCCCTTTAACTGTTGTGTTTTATTTGGTAGAGGTAGACTGGTACATGTATGCACGTATGCTCTTTATTTCTATTTGAGACCCAGTTTCCTCTCTCTCTCCCCCCCCCCCCCCCCCCCCCCCCCCCCGTTTTTTTTTTAGTCAGAGAAGAAAGAGAAGAAAAAAAAGAGAAAAAATAACATGTGGGAACTGTTAGTGCCTGAATGTGTGTTGTGGCTTACAATGTCTTTTTGTTGTGGTGACTGTGAGGAGGGAGGGCTCTAGTTCGATGGTCCTATTGTATTGTGGAGAAATGTGGATTGGTCCAATTAAAGCTTGATATTTTTATTGGAAAAAAACAAGAAAGGTTAATCATCAATTTTCATCTGTTGTGTATTCTGTTTGTCTAATCAAAAGGCTGATAAGTTGAGTTATTGTGAATTTTTCGTATTGTCTATTATGAAATCATGATATTTAGTTACGCAGACAGTGTTACAGTTACACTTTGATTTTCTTTGTTTCTGTTTCCAATGACAGAAAATATGTCTTACAGTACAGTGGAACCCCCTTTAAGACCTCCACAAGTCTGAGAAAATCAGGCCTTAAAGGGAGGGAGTCTTGAAATGGGGGTGATTTTACACAGGTTTTGAACAGAAAGTCTGAGAAAATCAGGCCTTAAAGGGAGGGAGTCTTGAAATGGGGGTGATTTTACACAGGTTTTGAACAGAAAGTCTGAGAAAATCAGGCCTTAAAGGGAGGGAGTCTTGAAATGGGGGTGATTTTACACAGGTTTTGAACAGAAAGTCTGAGAAAATCAGGCCTTAAAGGGAGGGAGTCTTGAAATGGGGGTGATTTTACACAGGTTTTGAACAGAAAGTCAGAAAATCAGGCCTTAAAGGGAGGGAGTCTTGAAATGGGGGTGATTTTACACAGGTTTTGAACAGAAAGTCAGGCCTTAAAGGGAGGGAGTCTTGATATGGGGGTGATTTTACACAGGTTTTGAACAGAAAATCAGGCCTTAAAGGGAGGGAGTCTTGATATGGGGGTGATTTTACACAGGTTTTGAACAGAAAATCAGGCCTTAAAGGGAGGGAGTCTTGAAATGGGGGTGATTTTACACAGGTTTTGAACAGAAAGTCTGAGAAAATCAGGCCTGAAAGGGAGGGAGTCTTGACCCTTAGGCTGGTTGTCGTGACATATGTCGCGCTACTTTAGGTATACCGTCACCTGGTTATCACGACATATGTCGCGCTACTGGCTCAGTCTGTTTGGTCTGTTCCGATTACCTCCCATGGATGCGAAAAACTACATGACCGTTTTTCTTTATTTTTCTCTCTGTTAATTCACCAGTGGCTATGTAACATGTGTTACAGAATTGCACCAGTGTAAGGGTTAAAATGGGGGTGATTTTACGGAGATTATGAACAAAAAGTCTGAGAAAACAAGGTCTTAAAAATGAGGGAGTCTTAAATTGGGGGGGTCTTAAAAGGGGGTCCCACTGTACAACTACATTACTTTGACTGTCAGGTAAGATGTCATTTCTATAAAATAATAATATTTCTGTATGTTTCCAGGCCATGGTCATCAGCGAGGTGTGAACCGGTCTTCTTCGGGCGGGACAGAGAGTGGGGGGTCCGGTGGTCGCCCTTTTAACGGCCCAGCAGCAGAACCGCTGTCCCAACCCTTCAGCAACAGTGCCGGCTTCGCGCCATCCAACATGCAGCCACAGTCCTTTGAAGACAGGAGGTATGAACTGTCCCCTGATTTAGCTGCGAGAGTGGTATCAGTGAGTAAAGCTAGGTGGGCTGGGAAGTAGCTCAGTCGGTAGCTGTGCTGGCTGCAAAACCAGTTGTCACTATCGGCGTGGGTTTGATGTCCACGTTCGTCGAGGGATTTATTTCCCAGAGTCAACTTTGTGTATACTCTCCTTGGTGGCCGAACACCCCCGTGTGCACGCATGCACAAGATAAAGAACCCAAGTTCACAGCGAAAGCCTCAGGGCTTGGAAACATGAATACATGCATGCAGGAAAAAAAAATATATATAGGAAGCGCTGTATTCTGAATGGCAGCTCGCTTTCCCCAGGGAGAAAGCAGCCTGAATTTCCATGAGGGTAACCTCACAAGACTACATAAAATCTTATCCTTATCCTTAGGTTAGAGTGTTTTATATGGGCCTGCAAGCACCACAGGCAATGCTAGAAGTTGGCTAGCGTCTCTTTGGTAGTGCTTGCCAGTGCTATGCGAGAAAACACTGCAGCTGTAAATTTTATGGGCTGTTCGCTGATGACTGCAGGTACCTCTTTGAGTCTTTCAGTTTAAACCAGTTGTATTTGATTCCAGCACAACATTTTTTGTCTCTGACGCCATGAGCATTATTTGCCTATACCAGACGGATGTTTGAACCTAAGGGTAGTAAATGCCATGTCTGGCTTTGGTTTGGCAGAAGGGGCCTAATCTAATAAAAAACGGATTTTTCACTCACCTGAATTAAGAATAATCAGGATAGTCATAGTAATGAAGAGGGTTAGGCTGGTCAGAGGGGACTGTCTGTTTACGAAAAACTTAGCGTTGAGGTTTTGGATGAAATTGAAGCTAGAGCCTCGAAACTTTGCACACTTCTATGGTTTGATGACCATAGTCTGGTTAACCCTCATCGATGTTCAAGGTCATGGCAGTTTCAAGTTTGGGTTAAACAGAATGTGTTCGATATTGGGAGGTGACTTGTACCATTGTAAATGTAAAAGGGATTTGTGGCACGATAAAAAAAGGTGTGGCACGCAAAACTTGAATCACAAGGTGACCCCGAGGAAAGTTCTGGATTACGCATGAAGAATACATTGATTTGATGTTTTATTTGAATTGTTTTTCCATCTTTCAGGAATCGTGTGTTACAAAAGCAGAGCATGAGCTCCAGTTTCCAAGCTCAGCAACAGCAACAGCAGATGGCTCAGAACCAGTATGGCGGTTACAACTACAATTATGCTCAGAGTTTTCAGCAGCAGTGGTACCCAAACCAAAACTGGTAACCACCAGTTGTGTATATATCATGGTTTCGTGTGGGTTTTTGTTATTCTGGGGGAAAGGAGGGAGGTTGGGGGGGGGGGGGGGGGGGGGGGGGGAGGGTTGCAGATGGGGAAGGGGTTCATTTGTTTTAACTGTTGTTGCGGGGTGTGTGGGGTGGGTTTTTTTATCGGGGGGGGGGGGGGGGGGGGGGAGAGGTGACTGAGATAATGAAACTTATATTTTGGTTCCCTCATGCATAGACCATTTATCCTGGACCGCCAACTAGCTCTCTCTCCGCTCTTTCTCTCTATTACGAGGTAGCGGCCTCACGCATTTAGGAACGAAGAGAGGTACAGAAAAGCGTGCTATCCTTCTCAGCGCAACTACTACCCCGCTCTTCTTGGCCTTTCGAAATCAGGGGGATGTCATATCCGGTGTCGATTGTAAACATGGACGAAGTTGCCGAGGTAAGTTCTGAAAATGCTAAAATAAACTCAGCTAAAGTGCATATGGAACATGTTTTTCGATGAGTTGTGTTAAGTTTAGTTTGGAGTTTTGGAAAATCCCGTTCATTGTCACCTCCCATTGTCACAAATAACAAGAGCGTGCTTCTTTTCACTGTCTTTCAAACCGGACGCTAAGCGCCCCTGTGAAAATCGAGCGTCGTAACCTCGAAGGGTCACGTGACGAATTGGCGGTCCAGGCTATTTGGTCTATGCCTCATGGTTGCTTTGCTTGTTTAGGTTTGTTCACCTTGACACTAACGTAGGTGTACTTTTCATGTAGTTGAGCTTTTAGATGGAAAGAATAGTTGCAGACTAAAGAGAAGAGAGTTCAGTGTTTGCACGGCAATTAAGAAAATTGAAATAGGTTAAATTTTGTCAGTTGCTGGTTTGTTTGTAGAACATGTCTTTGTTTTCAGCCACCGATGTTCATGTCTTGTTTCATGAACGCATGCCATAGAGACTTTAATCATCTAACATGTCTGTTCACTTTAAAGTATGATCCATTGAAGGTATAAATTGTCACATTAGTTGTGGAGGTCCACTTTCAAACTACTCTTCATGTGTAATTCGAAATATTTTAAGTGGGTTTTATTTGCCATAAAAGGATTTCAGGGAGCAGATGCAAGTTGATTTGTGTGTCTTCAGTTTTGAGAAGGCGAGTGTTTAAAATTGTACAGACACTGTGAGAAACTATTTTTGCTAGGGATCTTTGTATTGTCCTGGAGATGCCTTGCAAGAAGTATACTACAGGGTGACACGAAAAAAACAGATCCCACCAAAAGTTTAATATTTTCTGAAATAATCAGCCGATTCTTTTATTTTTTCAGGTGAGCCAAGCTGAAATGATGTTCTAACAGCCCACCAAGTTTGAGCTTCAAGATGTCATGGACAACGGAGCATAAGACATTTATAGTCGAGGCCTATTTTCGCCGGCGAACAGATTTGCTCGGGCTGCGCACAACAGACTCTCTGACTGAATCAATATTCCTCGGTGTCCTTGCTGATTTAGGTCGACCAGAGTGGGATCCCCTGTTAGGGTTTTTACTATTGAGGTTATTGACAGTCCCATGGTCTCTGAACTTATCCCTCCATCCATAGATAACTGATTTAACAGGAAAGTCTCTACGTCCAAACTGTCTTTTGAATTCCAGTTGAGCAGCGTGGATAGAATTCGACCGAAAATAGGCCTCGACTATAAATGTCTTATGCTCCGTTGTCCATGACATCTTGAAGCTCAAACTTGGTGGGCTGTTAGAACATCATTTCAGCTTGGCTCACCTGAAAAAATAAAAGAATCGGCTGATTATTTCAGAAAATATTAAACTTTTGGTGGGATCTGTTTTTTTCGTGTCACCCTGTACATGTAACTACAAACTGTTGACAGCAGTGTTGATTTTTATGCATAAATGAAATGAATGAGAAGGAGAATGTCTTGAGCAGTGAACATTTAGGAAAGCAACAAAGAGTGAAATCTATTTAATTGTTTGTTTTTTAATGTGCTAGTTTATTTAACTGTATTTTTGTTTTTATTCAAAATGTTGAAATTTTGCACAGAGAATTGTTCCTGTTAGACCCTCTTCTTATTTTGATTTTTTAAATGATAATGTATTTTCACAATAATTGTGAACATTTTTTTAATCTTGTTGTCGTTTGTCATTAATTTGTATTGTATCATAATTATGGTTCCTTCTGTAATAAAGGCTCATAAGTAAACAATTGATCAATCAGCCAATTTAGTTATCTGCCTTCTGTTTACACGTGTGTGAGTTTTGTTTTTGTTATTGTTTGCTTCTTTGTTGTTTGCTGTTTTTAGTGGCGGTATTTGTGTTTGATGCGCGGAAACAAAGTATACTCAGGGGCGGATCACATCACTTTTAGGTTTTTTTTCCAAATTTCTTTTAGGGACAATTCGACGACGCGAAGCGTTTAGTTGAGGGTGCGAAGCGTTCGAACCTCTTAGGGGTTCTGGGGGCATGCCCCCCAGAAAATGTTGATAAAAACAAGGAAAATGGAGCAATCTGGTGCGATCTGAGCCAAGACACTTCCCCTAATACACCTTCCAAAAAGTTAAATTTAGAAGACAAATTTGGATCAAAACAAGGACAATTGACCGATCTGGTGCAACCTGAGCCAACAAATTACCCAACTACTTTCTAATACTGTCACTTAGAAGACGAAGGCCGGCTCCTAAGGGGGTCCGGGGACATGCCCTCCCGGAAAATTTTGATAAAAACCAAGGTAAATGGAGCAATCTGGTGCAATCTGAGCCATCAGGGGTTTTTTTGACTCACATGCAAAGCAAAAGTGAGTCTATGTACTCACCCGAGTCGTCCGTCCGTCCGGAAAACTTTAACGTTGGATATTTCTTGGACACTATTCAGTCTATCAGTACCAAATTTGGCAAGATGGTGTATGATGACAAGGCCCCAAAAAACATACATAGTATCTTGACCTTGCTACAAGGTCAAGGTCGCAGGGGCCATAAAGGTTGCCTAAAAAACAGCTATTTTTCCCATTTTCTCTGAAGTTTTTGAGATTGAATACCTCACCTATATATGATATATAGGGCAAAGTAAGCCCCATCTTTTGATACCAGTTTGGTTTACCTTGCTTCAAGGTCAAGGTCACAGGAGCTCTTCAAAGTTGGATTGTATACATATTTTGAAGTGACCTTGACCCTGAACTATGGAAGATAACTGTTTCAAACTTAAAAATTATGTGGGGCACATGTTATGCTTTCATCATGAGACACATTTGGTCACATATGATCAAGGTCAAGGTCACTTTGACCCTTATGAAATGTGACCAAAATAAGGTAGTGAACCACTAAAAGTGACCATATCTCATGGTAGAAAGAGCCAATAAGCACCATTGTACTTCCTATGTCTTGAATTAACAGCTTTGTGTTGCATGACCTTGGATGACCTTGGGTCAAGGTCACATGTATTTTGGTAGGAAAAATGTGTAAAGCAGTTCTTAGTGTATGATGTCATTGCTAGGTTTAGTTATTTGACCTTGACCCTGAATGTCAAGGTCAAGCATGTGAGTCGTATGGGCTTTGCCCTTCTTGTTTGCTATTGGGTGGGGTTTTTTTTTAGGCTAGGAGGGGGTTTCCGAAACCCCCCCCCCCCCCCCCCCTGGATCCCCTGGATCCCCCCTGATACAGTCACCATCCTTCCCATTGAGAAATATACACAACAGACATGCACACTCACAGTGTTATTTATTCCCAGCCTCCAACAATAGGTCACTGTTGGACCTGGACTGAAAATATAGCTGTATGCAAAGGGAATGAAGGTAAATAAATAAACTTTGAACAATGAAGGGTTCTCACAGATCGTAAATTCCAGTTTAATATAAATAAGACACAGAAAATCCCAAATGAAAGATAAAAAGTCAATCTCAGATCAAAGTATGGAACTTAGGTATGGGAAGAAAAGTCAAGAACTTGAAGAACAGCAGGTTTTCTAAGGGAGGCCACTATGCAAAAGAATGAGGAGTTACTCCCCTTCATGTGAAAGCGAGTGAAAACCATGCGATACGTTTGTAACCAGAGGTCATTTTGTGTTCTTTGATGCCGACTTTTTGAACGTTTGAAAGAAACCCTCTGCATTCAGCTTGACCAGTGATGCTTTCAAATCCTGTTTCCTGCACTCTTGGAGTGCTGACGAGAATCGGGGAAGGCTTCGCATCAAGACTTTTGCAGCTGTCAACTTTTCAACTTCGACCACTGTCTCGTTGCCCATATAGTACAAGATACATCTCTTCACCGGTGTTTGGCAGACGACACAACTTTCACCATTTTCAGGGTTGTTATGGGTTCTCTCCAGATAGCTGGGGTGTATCGTTTTATATTCACGGGTGTCGGAATATGACAGTTCTTGCGAACGTGTGTTCATCAAGGGAGACAAATGACTTACGAGCAAGGACAGGAATCATACAGTCACACAAACATTTCCAAAGTGCTGCTGCGGTAAACTCAAGCGCTTATTTGTTGTGCAGAACGTTGTCGTGCGTCTTCCAGCCAGTAGATACAGTGTCATTGGCAGGGGGTGACTCTGCCTTGATTCACAAAGGACACCCCACAAGTTTGTCACATTGTGTTGTCCCAGTGAGACACAAGTCTGGAGGGAAGAAGTCACAACAAAATGATGAGGATGAGGTGGGTATAATTGAACATTAGGCCCCCCCAAAAAAATTGTCTGTTTCTGGTAACATGGCTTAAAAAAAATAGGGTCGGTCGGTAGGTAGGGATTTTTTTATTTTTTATTTTTTTTTACCCCCAAATGTAGACCAATAAAACTAACTTTAAAAATCGCGCAAAGAGACTGGATTCACTATACATAGAGACAAGACACTCAACACATTTACAAATCGTCAGCGGACTTTCGTTTTTACACGTTTTTGTTGTTCATTTTCTCACCCTGTCCTTTACCACCAAAAAAACAACAACAACAAAATTTTGAGTTTGGAAAAAAAAGTTTAGGGTCGGCGCCGAAATTTAGGGTCGGTCGGGTGACCAGAAACAGACAATTTTTTTTTTGCCTTATGTAGAATGCACACACAGTTTAACAAGGGCTAGTACTGGGCTATTTAAAAAGAATAAAAAAACCTATTATGGCGATAGTTTTGTGTTGCATGCTTTTTTTCTTTCTTATTTGTTTAGTTTTGTTTTTGTCTCCTGCTAGGTAAGTACAAAATATACATTATATATATATATTTCTCAATTTCTGAATCCAGAATACACTTTGTGGGCTAAATCACACACATACCTTGACTGGCTTGAGTCATAAACACCCTCAGTGTTAGAATTGCATTAGGCCCAACAAAAAAATAGGTCTGTTTACGGTAACCCGACCGACCCTATTTTTTTTGCGCGACCCTAGACTTTTTTTTGGCATTTGGGGGGGGGAAAAAAAAATCTTTTGGTTTTTTTTGCAAAATAACGTAAAAATATGGTTTTTTGGAGAAAAAAAAAATCCCGACCTACCGACCCTATTTTTTTGGCCTATGTTACCGTAAACAGACCTATTTTTTTTGGGCCTTATGATTATGAATGAACCTTGCTATGTCAAGTTTCAAACTCGGGGGCCCGGGTAGCTCAGGTGGTAGAGCACTGGACTTGTGATCGAGAGGTCGCTGGTTCGAATCCAGGCCGGGACGGACACGGGTCAACTTTATGTGCAGACCCAGAGACGGTATCCATCTCCCACCCCCGTGTCACCACAATGGCACGTTAAAGATCTTGGTCATTCTACCATAAGTGCAGATGGCTGATACCACCTAAACACGCAAACATCAAAAAGCCGTGAGGGCATAAAACTCAAATCGTATAAACCAATTCATGTCCAATATAAGCAATTAAGACCTGATTTACTTTTTTTAAGTTTCAAATCCTATGTCGTATGAGCATGAGGTGATTTTTACACTATGAAATTAGGAGTACATACATGTACATGCATCTTTGTGTTAATGTACTGGACTTTAGTGTCAGCTTAAATATAGTGGTATCGTAAGCAGGGGGGGGGGGGGGGGAGGGGGGGGGAGGGGGGGGGAGGGGGGGGGGGGAGTCTTAGAGATGAGGACCAATTGTGACATGCAGTGTCGAGGTACAGGATGGTGATGTAATAAAGGGCCGGTGAACAACAAGAAACCAAAGATCTTCACTTATCTTTTAACAGCTTTTAAAATTTAACTTTGCTCTAATTTTTATATGTTTATCTTCTCAAACAGGAATCTGACGAAGAAGAGCTGACTGATGATGATTACGAAGCGCCGCTTAACTTCAAGAAAATGAAAATTCACCTGAAGTCTCTCCGGGCAGATTCTGTTGTGAGCTCTGCGCTGGACATCTCCAGAAAGTGAGTGAACATATATATATATATATGTGTATGTGAGTGAGTGACAGAGAGGATGAGAGAGAGAGAGACCAAGTGTGTGTGTCACAGTGTGTGTGTGTGTGTTTGTGACTTGAAGCAACTGCAGTGTGGAAGTTTTCGATAAATCCGTGCCATGAGGATATCCATGTGAGTGCAAATATGCATTTATACATTTGCGTATAATTCTTGTTCTTTGTTGTTCCCTTGGACCTGGGTGGCCGAGTGGTAACGCACTTGCGCTCGGAAGCGAGAGGTTGCGAGTTCGACCCTGGGTCAGGGCGTTAGCAATTTTCTCCCCCCTTTCCTAACCTAGGTGGTGGGTTCAAGTGCTAGTCTTTCGGATGAGACGAAAAACCGAGGTCCCTTCGTGTACACTACATTGGGGTGTGCACGTTAAAGATCCCACGATTGACAAAAGAGTCTTTCCTGGCAAAATTGTATAGGCATAGATAAAAATGTCCACCAAAATACCCGTGTGACTTGGAATAATAGGCCGTGAAAAGTAGGATATATGCGCCGAAATGGCTGCGATCTGCTGGCCGATGTGAATGCGTGATGTATTGTGTATAAAAAATTCCATCTCACACGGCATAAATAAATCCCTGCGCCTTGAATATGTGCGCAATATAAAGTGCATAAAATAAAAATAAAAAAATAAAAAAAATAAATCCCTGCGCCTTGAATATGTGCGCAATATAAATTGCATAAAATAAAAATAAAAAAAATAAAAAAATAAATCCCTGCGCTTAGAACTGTACCCACGGAATACGCGCGATATAAGCCTCATATTGATTGATTGATTGATTGGTTCCCTTGGACAGTAGCTCCCAAGGCCCAGGTGAATGCAGCAGTATGTTGGAGGCATTTGCTCATATACAGTGGAACCCCCCTTTTAAGGCCTCCAAAATATGGGAGAAAATGAGGTCTTTAATAGGAGAGAGTCTTCTTCTTCTTCTTCTTCTTCTGCGTTCGTGGGCTGAAACTCCCACGTACACTCGTGTTTTTTGCACGAGTGGAATTTTACGTGTATGACCGTTTTTTACCCCGCCATTTAGGCAGCCATACGCCGTTTTCGGAGGAAGCATGCTGGGTATTTTTGTGTTTCTATAACCCACCGAACTCTGACATGGATTACAGGATCTTTTTCGTGCGCACTTGGTCTTGTGCTTGCGTGTACACACGGGGGTGTTCGGACACCGAGGAGAGTCTGCACACAAAGTTGACTCTGAGAAATAAATCTCTCGTCGAACGTGGGGACAAACTCACGCTGACAGCGGCCAACTGGATACATATCCAGCGCGCTACCGACTGAGCTACATCCCCGCCCTGGAGAGAGTCTTAAAATGGGGGTACATTGACACAGCTTATGAAGTGAAAACACCAGAAAATAGCTAGGGTCTCTAAAGGGAACGAGTCCATCTTAAAATAGGGGTTTCACTGTATAATTACAGACCTGTGCACATCTACGGTTTCTCCGTCATTTCTCCGATTTTTATATGCAGAATACGGTGCTACGGATTTTTAATTAAAATTCCGAAATTCCGATGTTTTACTCCAAAAAAAATTTGTTGGTACTTTTTTTCTGTTTTAAGATGTTTGACCAATTAGTTGGCCGTTGCGCTGAAAAGACGTTTTCCGATTTACCGGAAGCGCGCGTGTTCTCAGCATTGAGTCTTTGTTCTTAGACTTAGTTCGTCCAGCGTCTGCGTGGCATTTACTTGTGATTGAAAGCTGCTGGCAAACAGTCCAGTGATGAATGAGTGTCAGATTGACGAGACCAAAGACATTTTCAGAAGAAATGTTACAACAGTGTTGATGTTTCACCTTGGTTTGTTAATAAATAGTAATTCCCATTCTACTGCATCATAGTGTTTCAGTTTGTGTGCTTTGTTTAGCAGAATTATGTCTTGAACTGTCGTTACAGCTTACTACTGAAACATTTTAAAAACTACTGAAATTTGGTTTGTTTACTACTGATGAGCGTTTTGAGTGTGCACAGGTTTGTAATTATGAGTCAGTTACACGAGTTTTGAACAAAAAAGAGCCTTGTGTGTAAGTCTTGCATTCAGATGTGGACCTTATCCCCTTATCTTTTTTCAGTCAAATATTCAGGAGTGTAACTAATTGGTCTTTTTGTTGTTGCTGCCTTTCAGTCGTGTAGACGAGATCTTTTTTGGAAGTCGACTTCGTCTGAATGGTGAAAAGCTACTGAAGAAAAGCAAACAGGTATGAAACTGTGATTGGAATGGCAGTTCGGTGGTTTTTTTATGTTCCAGAAAATCTTGCACAACTTATGGAGAGGTTTGTATGACAATGTAGGTAATGAAGTGTTTGTAATGTTATTGGGAATGATTCATGGAATTGATGGTCTTAAGATATGTTTTACGTGTATACTGGTTTGCTTTTAAAGAATTAATGTCCTGAAATGTTTTACTTGGTTATCTGTTTTGTTCTTTTGTAACAGCTGCACTTCAAAGCCAGTATTAATATTACTGCCCCTTGCTTTGTGTAACTGAGTTCACGAAGCACAACAATTACCTTTGGAGGCAAAGCCAGTCAAACAGGATTGAGATTTAAGAGCTAAATTATTAGCCCTATAAAAACTGCCATGACTGTGCACATGTTCCCAACAGCATATAAGGAGACAGCAGCAGTAGTCTCCCTGTCACATTTGTACTCTTGTAAAAGAAGTTGTTACAGAGTTGTCACATTTATATTTGTCAGTGAGCAAATCTCTTGTTATGTTTAAATGATAGTGAACTCTTTTTACTTCTTGTAAAAGTAGGTGCTACAGAGTTAATTGTCACAGATTTATTTCTCTGCTCACTGCAGGGACTTAATGCTCATGTACTTACTGTGTGCAGATGAGCGAAGGGGACTATGTGGATGTTGTTGTGGAGCGTTCAGCAGAGGAGGACAAACTTCTGGTGAAAAGGGTGAAGGTCATAAGTGTGTCGTCAGAACGGACAAACAAAGACAAATTGGTTGTGATTGTCAAAGTGTGGAAAAGCGCTTTTCCTATTGAGGACACGTCAAAGTCGGATTGGAAATGAGGAAAGAGTGTTTTACTGTGCTAACGTGAGATTATTACTGACAGGAACCTTCTGCCGTAAAGGGGATGATCATTGCCCTTACAGGAAAGAAAAGGTTTTTTTTGTTTGTATAGTCAGTTCTGTTATGCTGGATTTATTCTCAGTCACACTAACACATAATGGCAACATTCAACAACAAAAAGTATGATTCGTAGCCAGTTTTGTAGTATGTCAACATGTTTATTATACGTTAAAACTGAAGGTGTAAATAACAAGGAGGAATACCACGTAAAAACTTTCTTCTTGAGTTCTTCTGTTACAACTTGCATGGTATGAATGAAAGACTCCTAATAATATTGTTGAGCGAACGAGTTTTAGTGTATTATTTTGTGTGTGCATGAATGTGAGTGTGTGTTTGTGTCTGAAACAATAGTGTGTCACCGCTTACATATAGTTTATTTGACATCACACTATTCACTATCATAATGAAGCAGTCGGCTTACATTTTTTAGCTGGCAATTACACAATACATGTACATGAATACCTTTATATTGACTGTTTGAAATGCCCTTTCTTCGTGTTCCCAATATTAGTTTGTAGAGAGGATTGACACAATGGTGTTAACATATAGCTGCAAAAAACAGCAACAGGTTTTAGGAAACATTCTTTCTTTCTTTATTTGGTGTTTAACGTCGTTTTCAACCATTCAAGGTTATATCGCGACGGGGAAAGGGGGGAGATGGGATAGAGCCACTTGTCAATTGTTTCTTGTTCACAAAAGCACTAATCAAAAATTTGCTCCAGGGGCTTGCAACGTTTTAGGAAACACAATATCCATCTGGGCACAATAGTCAAGTCAAAACTAATCGTACAAACATACAAAAGACACTGTTTTGTACAAGCAATAAGGATTTTAGAAGACACTGCGTCATTGTGAACTCACAAAACGTAAACTTTTACAAGATGTAGGAAATATTCTGAATAAAATCTACACATATTACACAGGGAAATAAGATTTGCTACAAAACAGACTATGTTTGTTCAAAATAACCAATTTTTGATGGGTTGTGGAAGAATTGCATCCTTTAAAACTAATAATTGCGTGGTTAAATTTGTTTGCCTCATTGTTTTGCAGGTGCAACTCTTCAATTGCCATAAGGCATTTAAAGAAACAAAAACAGTATTTTTTCTAGAAAATATCTAATTCAGGGAAGTACACTTCTGTTTATATTACAAGAGGCATAATTTAGTTGTACAATACATTCAGCTTTGAAGACAAACACGCTACAATATAATCAGTCAAAACACAGCAAGTCATGCAACAAATGTAAAGATCGATCCATCAAACGTGTTGAGATGCAATTAAAAAATCTAAGAGTAAAGAATCACCGCTGATTCTCGGTAAGAGCAGAAAATCAAAGGATCCAGCGGCCAAACGATTTGTAAAAATATGCAGAATTCATTGAGCAATTGACTATATTCAATCTTGTCAGAGAATAAAAAAAAGTTCTGCATCGAGTACCAAAAAGGTTTATCAGCAGAACAATCACAGTGAAACTGAAACTGTGTAAAAAACATCAAATTAAACGAGGCTTAGAAAAAATCAAACATACAGTGGACAACTCAAACTGTAAAACCAGTTCCAGTGACACTGATAAGTGTAACGGTGTGCAGACCTGGGAACCCATACGATTTCGCCGTATTTTGTACGCATGATTGTCGAGAATACGATCAGTGGACAAGAAATACGACGAGAAAAATTCCTAGACAACTTTTCTTCACACGCCCATCTCGAAGCCGATCCAGTATTTTGTCACATGATTACAGTTTTTGTCAGTAAACATTGAAGAAAACATTTGTTTTAAATGTATAGGTAAACTTAATTAACGGTGTGACGGACACGCGTGAGGCATGTTTTAATCAAGGATGTTCAAACGCTGTGTGGAGTACGCTCATTTTTCTGAAAATACACCAAGTTTGTTTGAGAATACTCCAAGTGCAAAACAGGGGTTCCCAGGTCTGGGTGTGCCCTTATTAAAATTGTGCACCAACCTCAAAAAGAGAACAAAATTATGCAAATGATCATCATTACTAAGAATAATGATGAAAAAGTTATCAAACTGCCAACTGGCATTTTTGGATCATTTTCAGAAAAGTTTCAAAAAAATCAACAAGAAACGACACTTTCTTTACAAACAAGTAACAAAAACCGGCTTGATAACACATAGTTAGAGAGCAGCTAATGGAAATCACAATCGTTTGGCTAAAATTGGTACAGTCCAGTCAAATTGTTGACACCGGTGTGATTCTTGTAAATTTGTGTCGAGCGCACAAGAATCCCACAAAGCAATCATTTAACACAAAGTGAAGAAAAAGTACCATGAATTCGCTATTTTTGATTGTGCACAATCACCATATCAACACACGCATTTCCCTGACAGTGAGAGAGCAAAATGTTAAGAATTTGCTTATATTAACAGGAACCACAGAAAGTATCACAAGTCACAAGTCTCTCAAAACACACGGATAACAGCAGACATGCACGAAACAACGATCTAAAGTTTGTTAAGAACACAGACATTAACAGTATACAAGCAAGGAGGGCAACAAACATGCAAAGATGTATCGACTGATAAATGCTATGCTATTCAGGCATGGGAATTGTCCGCCGAACGGCGGATTTCCGCCGATTTTTTTTGTTGTTCCGCCGAAAATGCAAAAGTATCCGCCGAAAAAATAAAGGGGGGAGGCACACAAAAAAAGCACCGGTTACTTTGGCCTTTGCGCAAAAGCCCGCGAAAACTTTCCGTACTTTGTTCACGCATTGCTACCGCCCGCCTCAGTTATTGAACTTTTATGTTTGAAAGTAAACCAGATTGCACAGATTGTGTTACAAATTACATTGTCCTGTTTGTCTCAACAGATCATTTTTTTTTAAATTTAAACCATATAATACATGTTTATATTTTTTTTCTTCAAAAAAGCAAAAATTGGTACATTTTTGTACTAAAAACTCTGATTCTAAAAACAGAATTTAATGGCAAACTTGGAGCTCAGATGACACCAGATTGCACCATCTGGGTTCTTTGGAGAAAATTTTTTCCGGGGGGGCATGCCCCCGGACCCCCCTAGTAAGGCTAGGCGCTTCGCGCCGTCGACTTGACGCTTCGCGTCTTCAGTTATAAATTTTCAGCCTTTTTTACAATTTTTCAATTCCCATGCCTGGCTATTATACAGTAGGTTCATGACAGAAGCACAGATGAAAAAACAGCAGCAGCTTGGTTATAACTTCAAAGACACTGTCGCAACAGACAACAGCTAGTCGTGTTAACTATATTAGTGCTATTGTTTTTCGTATTATACCAGTGGTAAACAACACAAATCTGAAAATATTTTACAAGTTTTTAAAAAGCACAAAAATACATGTCAAGAACTATTTAAAATGAAAAATACTTGAACTCGGCAGCCCGGTAAAGCAATCAATCTAGGAGTGCGAACACTCTGATATAAAAACAAGCTGAAGTCGGATGTGCTGGGCCTGACTTGTCAGGCGCGTAACGGCAGCACAACGCATCTACGCTCACTTGTACTTGTACTTGTAAGATGTTTGAGGCCAGTTAGGCCTGTTCATCCTTCTGTGGTCGTTTTCGTAGTAACCTTAGCAACTTTGGCATGCATGGTGGGATCAGCCTAGTTACTAGCTAGTTACTAGTAGCACTCAGGATCAAACACAGAGGGGAGATCTTTCCAGTGGGCGTCCAACCTGGCCTTAAAGGCATTCACAGATGGTGCAGTCACGACCTGGTCTGGCAGGCTATTCCACGTGTTCACAACTCTCTCGCTGAAGAAGTTGCCTCGGACATTGAGTCTGTAGCGGGGCTTGCTTAGCTTCAGGGTACTGCCTCGGGTGTCTCTACCAGCGAAGAAAGAGAACTGTGGCCGCTCTGTCTTGTAGAAACCATGAAGGTACTTGTAGACTTCAATCATGTCCCCCCTCTTGCGACGATGCTCTAGACAAGGTAGCTTCAAAGTGGCCAGCCGTTCACTGTAGGGTTTGTCTTTCAGCGAGCTTATAAGCTTGGTTGCCCTTCGTTGCACGCGCTCCACCTCCTGACAAAGTGTCTTGTGTTGCGGCTGCCAGACTGCGTGGCCATATTCGAGAATAGGACGGACAAGTGACTTGTAGAGCTGCAGGAAAACTTCTACTGTGAGGTAGTCGAAGGAACGCCTGATGACCCCCATGACTCTGTTGGCTTTTGCTGCTGAAAGGGCGACATGCTTGTTGAAGCTCAGGTTGTTGTCCACATAGACCCCCAGGTCCTTCTCGAAATCGCTCTCCTCTAGTGCAATACTGCGAGCTTCACCTGACGCGTCCGTCCCTGTCATGTAGTAGATAGCTTCTGACCTCTTATTTCCCAGCTTCAGGACATGACATTTCTCCGGGTGAAAATTCATCAGCCACTGTTGGGACCAGTCCTGGAGGCTATCCAAGTCTTTCTGCAGGGTTTGTGGGGCTCCCTCAACGTCACTTCTGGTGTAGACCTTAGTGTCATCAGCGAAGATCCGGACATAGTTGGCGACAACGTTCGGCAGATCGTTGATGTAAAGTACGAATAGCATGGGTCCTAAAACACTTCCCTGGGGGATACCACTCGTCACTTCGGCCTCTGATGACTGAACTCCATTCACGACCACACACTGTCGTCTTTCGCTCAGAAAGTCCGCAATCCAGGCCAGGATCCTTCCGCCGATACCGTGTGCTTCAGTCTTCAGGACAAGGCGTCTGTGTGGCACACTATCAAAGGCTTTCTTGAAATCCATGTACACAGCATCAACCGTTCCGCCTTCGTCAAGAATCTGGGTCCATGTGTCTAGAACATCTAGTAGCTGAGTGACGCAAGAGCGGCCTTGGACAAACCCATGCTGCTTATCTGTGATGAGGTCGTTCTCCTGTAGGTGTTTGATGAGCTGCTCACGAACTAGAGTCTCCATGACCTTACACAGGATGCACGTGAGGCTGACCGGCCTGTAGTTGTTGGCGGAGAGTTTGCTGCCCTTCTTGAAAATGGGTGTCACACGTGCATGTCGCCATTCCTCGGGTATCCTGCCCTCGTCGAGAGACTTCCTGAAGAGCATCGCTACCGGTTCGGCTAGAGCATCTGCTGCCTTGCTTAGAAGAAGTGGACTCAACCCATCTGGACCAGGTGCTTTCCCTGCCTGCAGACCCTCCAGCAGCTTTTTCACTTTCTCTGATGTGACTTCAAAGTCACGGAGTTCTGATGTGAAGTTGTATTCTGGTGGATCTGGAAGGTCGCCGTCAGCCTCTGCCGTAAAGACGCTTTTGAAAAATGCGTTAAGTACCTCTGCTTTTTCCTGATCGGATGTGGTTTTGGTGCCGTCTTCCTTTTTGAGGTCCGCTATTCCTGTTTTCGTCTTGGTTTTGTTCTTGACGTATGACCAAAAAGCTTTTGGGTTTCGTTTTGCCTGTTTTGCCACTGTCTGTTCTAGCAGTCGTTGTGCCTTTCTACAAGCCCGCCTTGCCTGATTTCTGACTTTACAGTACTCCTGATACACTTTGCCATCTCTCGATTCCAACCACTTTCTAAACAACTTGTGTTTTTTCCGTACTGTTCTCAGGGTACCTTTATCCATCCATTTCTTTGTAGATCTGCCACTGAAACGGGTCACCGGAACATGCCTCTCTACGGCCGTCTGTATCCTCTCTCTCAGCTTCTTCCATGTGTCGTCCACTGACAAGTTGGAAAACTCATTCTCCCAGTTTACCTTCTTCAGGTACTCGTTGATAGCAGCAAAATCAGCCTTTGAGTAGTTGGGTCGCTTCGTTCCCTCGCTGTCCTTCCGGAACCATGCCAGTTTGACGTTTAGAGTAACGTGGTCACTCTTTCCTAACCCCGCCAGTGTGGAGACCTCTTGAACGATATCCTCTCTGTTGCTGAGCACCAAGTCCACGAGACTGGGTTCCTGACCCTCTCTGAAACGTGTGCAACCCCTCTGATGCTGAGCGAACGACGAAGAAGAAGAAGAAATGAAAAATACATTTAATTTTAAGACATAATTATGTACCTGAAAAGTTGACCTTTGTTTTATACCCAATGCCAAACAGGCAACAAGATAAAATATAGTAAAAAGAATTCACAAGGTTTTGTTAGGGATGAAGGGCAAACATGCACAACGATTACATGTGAATATCTTGGAGTCCGAGAGGGGAAAAAGTTCCTTGCCACTGGCTCAAATTTGATGCAAATCAAAACAAGGAAACAACAAGTCTATCACATCAAACAGGTAACATGTTAAACAAAAAGAGATTCTGTTCAATAGATAACCTTTTCTATCATAAACATGTTGGTGTGGCCTTTAATTTCTGAGATTTCAATTCATTTTCAGGTTAATAAATTACTGTGTAATAATATAGTAAATATTCCTGAATTGGACTTATAACAGCATCTTCGCGTAATCACAGAAGAAACAATCTTTGAAGAACTCTTAAACTTTCTACTGAATATTAACCATAAGCATCGGGCATAACTCCTGATTTGAAGCTTCCGTACGCTTCCCATTGACCACAGTGGAACCCCCCCTTTAAGACCCCCCTTTAAGACCCCCCAATATAAGACCCCCTCCTTTCTTAGACCTTGCCTCTTCAGACTTTCTGTTCATAACCTCTGTAACTTTACCTCCATTTTAAGACCCCCCAATATAAGACTTCCTCCTTTCTAAGACCTTGCCTCTTCAGACTTTCTGTTCATAACCTCTGTAAATTTACCTCCATTTTAAGACCCCCCAATATAAGACCCCCTCCTTTCTAAGACCTTGCCTCTTCAGACTTTCTGTTCATAACCTCTGTAAATTTACCCCCCTTTTAAGACCCCCCAATATAAGACCCCCTCCTTTCTAAGACCTTGCCTCTTCAGACTTTCTGTTCATAACCTCTGTAAATTTACCTCCATTTTACGACTCCCCATTTTAAAGACCTGAAATTCTCAGATTTTTTTAGGTCTTCAAAGATGAGTTCCACTGAATAGCAGATATATATTGTGCTTCAGTCTCTTTCAGTTCGGCAGGCTTTAACAATACCTATCATATAAGCCTTTCAAAATTGAAACCAACCAGCAAAAATTGTATCTGATATACATACTTCTCCCTCTCAATCACAGTGTACAATTTATAGATCGTTAGGAACATCCCTCCCACAAGACAGTTTCCTTTCAATCACAGACTTAAATTTGTAGATCATCTGGAGCATTTATCCTAGGCAAAAAAATATTGAAATGTTCCACAAAGGATACTTACAACAAATTCATCAGTCATGTAAACATAAAACAGACAAAAGTAATTACATCCTAACTTATAGATATAAGAAATGACCAATTCACAATTCAATGTTACTTTCTGTGAAATGACCAAGTGAATACTGTGCAATAGTCCATATAAGGCATCAATTTTAACAGTTTTAGTTTACATATCCATATTTTTCAAAAAATATCAACCAGCAGAAAAAAATGATTTGTACAAAAATATTGTCCGACCCAAACAAGCAAAATCAACAACTGAAGACTGTATGCCAAGACAGTAAAAAAAAAACCAGTAAGAACAAAAACAAGGTAGGTAACCAGTTTCAAAATGATCCTACCTAAAAGTAAAATGCCATAAAAGAAGACATTTCAGCAAAAAAAAGTACTTAATAAACCTGCATAATGTGGTCAACAAAGCCCTTTAAGTATAAAATTAAGATAAAAGTCTTACCCCGTTAGCATTCCTGAGGAAACACTGTAAGAGTTATAGCAGCCTTTAATACAGTGCATTACATACTTATTTAGCAAATTGTGTGATCTGCATTTCATTTCATATCTAAAATATATACACATTTTAGAATTCAGTGTCATATACTGTAAGGTTTGATTTCAATCAGATTGTCAATCCAACATTTACACACAGTCTCTTGGTCACTGCAAATTATTGACTGGTTCAGCACTGAGCCAGTTATATTGTAACAATAGGGAGAAGAAAAATTGCATTTAGAACAGTCCTCGTTTGGGCTACAGTTTGTGTACAAATCTTTAAACTCCATCATTACACAAGCTCTTAAAATATCCACTGGCAGAAGATTTCACAAATTCTGAAAATGAAGTCACATTCTTCAAGAATTTGCAGAAAAGTTCCTTTCAAAATGTCATATCTGTCTCCGGTCAAGGCAGTTTGCCAAACCAACAGGCTTATTGCTTTTATGAAGGGAAACCCTATGCAGCACACGCACAAAGATGAACTATTTGCACCATGTAGTTAGGTCTTAGAGATTAATCCAACAAAAATGGAAGAACATAAAGCATTGATATAACCGAACTTACCACCAGTGCTTTAACACAAGTCACACAGGTTAAATTTTGGTCCAGTGTTGGTCTATATCCATGGAGGGTTGACCAAATTAAAATGTCAACATAAAGTAGATGAAACATGTTCAAAAGAACGATACCAAAAAAATTAACAACTACCAGCAGATTTATCCAAAAGGTAAATAAAGAAAAGACCTGGTGGCTTTTGAAAAAAAATTTAAAAAAATGAAATGCAACAAACTTTCATGGCCTTCAAAGCAAAATGTAATGCACTTTTTTACAATAATACTCTCTAGCAGACCTGTTTACCCCCAAAACTTGACAAGAGTAATGGCCAAGTCAAAAAATAGTAATCTGATGACCAAAACAGTAACTCAGTGGTTACAAACGCCAACATTAGCAACACAAACCTAATTTGAAGCACATTTGAAAATCGTAGTCTGGCCTCAAATGGATTATTTTTTCTCCCAAAATCCCCCCAAGATAGAAATGATTTACTCCAAAATAGTACGGGTAAACAGGTCTGTTCTCCACTTATAACCTAGCAATACAGATTTATACTCTCTAAGCCGGTTGCTTAGTAACTGAGCCCAGCCTCTATCTGGTCGACTTCATCCTCCTCCTGGTAATCCTCATCCTGCCAGTCGATCTTGTTGGCCCTTAGGATAGCTTTCAGCATGGACTCGATGCGCTGGTTGGTCTCGCGCAGGTCCTTGACGGTGCGCTTCAGCTTCTTGACGTCGCCGTTCAGCTTCTTCTGACCCTCCTGCACCTTCTCGATCTCATCCTGCACACAAACATTAATTGGTCGTGAAGGAGGATCTTCTCGATCTCATCCTGCACACAAGCATTAATTGGTGGTGAAGGAGGATCTTCTCGATCTCATCCTGCACACAAACATTAATTGGTGGTGAAGGAGGATCTTCTCGATCTCATCCTGCACACAAACATTCATTGGTGGTGAAGGAGGATCTTCTCGATCTCATCCTGCACACAAACATTCATTGGTGGTGAAGGAGGATCTTCTCGATCTCATCCTGCACACAAACATTAATTGGTGGTGAAGGAGGATCTTCTCGATCTCATCCTGCACACAAACATTAATTGGTGGTGAAGGAGGATCTTCTCGATCTCATCCTGCACACAAACATTAATTGGTCGTGAAGGAGGATCTTCTCGATCTCATCCTGCACACAAACATTAATTGGTCGTGAAGGAGGATCTTCTCGATCTCATCCTGCACACAAACGTTAATTGGTGGTGAAGGAGGATCTTCTGTGGGGTCCCAGGTGATTTTCATGTCACCAGTTTTGCGCTAGCTTTCAGGCATCTTGCATGGAGTTTAAATTATGCTCTTTTGGATAATTTTTGACCAGCTTTCAAATAGTCTTTTAGAAGTACCATCCTTCTCCTGTACGCTACCATGTTCACCACCACAGACCTATAAGGGATTTTACATTAGGCAAGAGCATCCATTGGCTTGGTCAATAGCACACAAAAAACTTCAACCTGACTCTGTTCTGTACAGACTAGGATGTTTTTCCTGAATTCATTTTGTAAGTTCCACTGTAACTTTAACCTGCAGCTACAGAGACTTGGATGTGAGACTGAAATCTTCCTTACTCGTTTTCGTATTGTCATTAAAGGCACAGTAAGCCTCCCGTAAACCATCACAGATACTGTCAGGCTTTTACACACAGTACAAATACCCTTTCATTTAAACACTCACCGCTTGAGAACATCCTAGGTGCCCTCCGTAAAGAGCGAGCAATTTTCAAAGAATTTATTTTTTCGTGGTTTATCTTACCCCTGAGCCATCGTGAACCTGTGTGATCCAGTTTCCCTTTTTCACAATGCAGTCGTCAGTTTGTAATTTGAATGCGGCTTGCTGTGAGCTTATCTGCAATAGCACGCTATTATTTACCTCTGACTATGCACAAAACAAACGGCTGTGGTTCACAAGAACTCTAGCGATGGCTTTTGGCTGTTCAGAGGAACTGGCGACGTCATAAACCGTCGTCCGCTACAAGAACCACGACCTTGCGTGACCCTGCTCTTTACGTAGGGCACCTAGGATGTTCCTGTTTGGCGAGCGTTCAAATGGAAGGGTGTTTATACTGTGTGTAAAAGCCTGACAGGATCTGTGATGGTTTACGGGAGGCTTACTGTGCCTTTAAGTAGTGATCTAGCAATACTACTGACCAGCTCTGGGTTCAGATGCTCCTGCAGGGATTTTGCAGTGAGGCCAGTCTGCGTGATGAAGATGCGAGTGAAAGGATTCTTGAACATGGTGTTGGGGCGGATGGTCTTCTTCTTGACGAAGGCTTTACGACGAATGAAGTCTGGGATCACCCTCTCCACGTCTAGGGCTAGTTCAACCTGAAAAATCACACCACTAGCTGTGAATATTGCAAAAAATGAGAACAGTGCAATTAGTATAAAAAAAAACCACCAAAAAACATGTACTTTTTTTTAAAGGGCTCACAGGCACATAATATAAAACCTACCCACATGATTTGGGATTTAAGGCCACAAAATGAAAATGTTTTAGATGACAATTCAGGGCTAGTCTTTCGGATGAGACGAAAAACCGAGGTCCCTTCGTGTACACTACATTGGGGTGTGCACGTTAAAGATCCCACGATTGACAAAAGGGTCTTTCCTGGCAAAATTGTATAGGCATAGATAAAAATGTCCACCAAATACCCGTTTGACTTGGAATAAAGGCCGTGAAAGGTGAATGCTCGCCTAATAGGCTACTGAGCTTTACTGGCCGATGTGAATGCGTTATATATTGTGTGTAAAAAATGTCTGTTTGTCTGTCTGTCTGTGAAAAATTCCATTTCAAACGGCAGAAATTAATATGTAAGCGCCTAGGGCTATATCTAGATTAGGCGCATAAAAATGATCACAATAATAATAATAATAATAATAATACCCAAAAATAGGGGTGGTAGGTCAGTTATTTCATTTTTTTTAATTTTAGGATTAGAGAAGGTTTTTCTATTTTCACAGGTGCATGTGGCTGGAGCTAGATGTCAGTGAAGAGTAGCTTCCCTTGTTAAGTCTGCAAAATTGAGATTTTTTAATTTTTTTTTTCAAAGGGTCAAAAAATGTTTGAGGGTCAGGAAGAGTGAATACTCTTGCTTTTAGTGAGTCAAACTTTCCCACCAGACATTATAGGCCAGTCACTAGCGAGGGGTGTGTCTGAAACATGGATTATAAGGAGCATGTGTAGAAAGCTGGGACTGGGTGGCCGAGTGGACTGGGTGGCCGAGTGGACTGGGTGGCCGAGTGGACTGGGTGGCCGAGTGGACTGGGTGGCCGAGTGGTAACGCACTTGCGATCGGAAGCGAGAGGTTGCGAGTTCGACCCTGGGTCAGGGCGTTAGCAATTTTCTCCCCCCTTTCCTAACCTAGGTGGTGGGTTCAAGTGCTAGTCTTTCGGATGAGACGAAAAACCGAGGTCCCTTCGTGTACACTACATTGGGGTGTGCACGTTAAAGATCCCACGATTGACAAAAGGGTCTTTCCTGGCAAAATTGTATAGGCATAGATAAAAATGTCCACCAAAATACCCGTGTGACTTGGAATAATAGGCCGTGAAAAGTAGGATATGCGCCGAAATGGCTGCGATCTGCTGGCCGATGTGAATGCGTGATGTATTGTGTAAAAAAATTCCATCCCACACGGCATAAATAAATCGCATAAAAAAAATCTTTTTTAAAAAATAAATAAATAACCCCCTGCGCTTAGAACTGTACCCACGGAATACGAGCGATATAAGCCTCATATTGATTGAAAGTTTGCCTCACTAAAAGCAAGAGTAGTCACTCTTTCACAACCCATACACACCCAGCAGAGTTATTTCCCAACATCTTCTATTAAAAGAAAGCTCACCTGCATGGCCATACGCTTGAGGGCAGCCTGCTCTTGTACAGCCTTGATGTCGTCGACAGCCAGACCCACCTGTTCACACACATCACGTTCTGCTGTCAGCACCATTTAGACTTTAGACACACATCTCATGCAAAGATACTCCAGCTCTATTCCCATGCACATGATTTACATGGATCACCTCAAATACAAATATGGCATCAATACTTCAGTGCTCTCACACACAGACTCAGACACACTCACTTGTTCACACAAATATAGACAGAGAAAACGTCAGAACTTTTTTAGCTTCACAGAAATTGCTGACTTTTTAAGATTCACAGAAATTGCTGACTTTTTGTAACGGGGGGGAGGAATGGGATGCAAAAAAATCGCAGAGAATTTATGGCAATTTTGTCAAATTTACAGGGAAAACATATCCTAGCAACACCTCTGCAGAGCCACAATCATAATCAGATGGCTGACCAGCAATTTGTCCACATGTCTCTCACTCACACCCAACTACAGAGGACCTCCCTCCCCCCCACCCCCCAGGACCCTCCTCTTTTATCTTAGACCTAAAATAAAATCTGGAAAAAAAAATCAGCTCTTAAAAGGGAGGTAAGTTTACAGACATCATGCCCAGAATATCTAAACAAAAATTAGGTCTCACAAAGGGGAGGGGCTGGAATCTTAAAAGGGGATCCGGGCGGGGATGTAGCTCAGTCGGTAGCGCGCTGGATTTGTATCCAGTTGGCGGCTGTCAGCGTGAGTTCGTCCCCACGTTCGGCGAGAGATTTATTTCTCAGAGTCAACTTTGTGTGCAGACTCTCCTCGGTGTCCGAACACCCCCGTGTGTACACGCAAGCACAAGACCAAGTGCGCACGAAAAAGATCCTGTAATCCATGTCAGAGTTCGGTGGGTTATAGAAACACGAAAATACCCAGCATGCTCCCCCGAAAGCGGCGTATGGCTGCCTAAATGGCGGGGTAAAAACGGTCATACACGTAAAAGCCGTGGGAGTTTCAGCCCATGAACGAACAAACAAACAAAAGGGGATCCACTGTACTGATCAGCAAATTTCTTACATGCTGAAATTGGCCCATTCTACAGCAGTCATGTGATCTTACCAGCAAGTTCATGAGCAGGATGGACATGATGATGAGGAAGGCGACGAAGATGATGTAGCTGACTGTAACGTACAGCACACGATTTTCTTCCGGGGTGTTAAAGATGGCGTCAAACTCAAACTCTCCGATCATCATCACGGACGTCTTGATCAGGGACTTTGGCACGTTGGTGAACGGATCCTGTAAAGAAACCGAGACGCTGTCAAATCGATGCACAAAGAAAATATGAGAAAGTTAAAAACATTTACCAGTCTTTCAACTCAACCCCCTTCTTATGGATTCAAAATTTGATGAAAGTTGTTAAGGTGATACATGAACAAACACACAGACACAAACATACACCTATGAAGGCATGCACACAGACAGACACACCTATACACACACAGATAAAAGCATAACAATATGCACACACACATGCAACACAAGAGGCATGTACATACAACAATACTCTTAAACAGAGTTCAAGATATACACATATACGCACACACACAAACATGCACAAAATTGCACACACACACACACACACACACAGACACACACACACACACACACACACACACACACACACACACACACACACACACACACACACACTAACCCATACACCACATTCAAGCACATATAAGCACGTATACACAAACCCAACATACCAAAACAGTCCACCCTCATCCCTACACTAATAACACCACAACTAGCCAAAACTGCATCACCAAAAATCAAACCTGCTGCTGCAGGACGGTGTAGAAAGCCATGGCAAAGGCGACGATGAAGAGGAAGAAGACGGCGAAGAACTGGGCGAAGGTGTAGAGGACGTCAGTGAACATGACGACGTAGATTCCCAGCGCTGGAAACTTCTGGATGAACAGCACCAGGTTGATCCAGGCCAGGAACACCGAAATCGCTCCCAACGACCACTGCCACTCCTGGAACAAGATACAAGTTTTTTTAAAACTGTTTCTTCTACTTCTTCTTCGTTCATTGGCTGCAACTCCCACATACACTTGTGTGTTTGGCACAAGTGTGTATTTACCTGTATGATCGTTTTCACCCCGCAATACAGGCAGCCATACGCCGCTTTCGGAGGAAGCATGCTGGGTATAGCTCAGTTGGTAGCGCGCTGGATTTGTATTCAGTTGGCCGCTGTCAGCGTGAGTTCGATCCCAGGTTCGGCGGAAATTTATTTCACAGAGTCAACTTTGTGTGCAGACTCTCTTCGGTGTCCGAACCTCCCCCCGTGTACACTACATTGGGTGTGCACGTTAAAGATCCCACGATTGACAAAAGGGTCTTTCCTGGCAAAATTGCTTAGGCACAGTTAATAATTGTCTACCTATACCCGTGTGACTTGGAATAATAGGCCGTGAAAGGTAAATATGCGCTGAAATGGCTGCAATCTACTGGCCGTATAAAATTTCATCTCACACGGCATCACTGCAGAGCGCCTAGAACTGTACCCACGGAATATGCGCGATATAAGACTCATTGATTGATTGATTGATTGATATTTTCGTGTTTCTCTAATTAACCCACCAACCTCTCACATGGATTACAGAATCGTTTCCATGCCTACGAAGGGGGATTAGGAATTTTTTAAGACTGAGGTTGATGTCTATTTCAGACACTTTCAGATCACAGTAAGATGCTTTCAAATTACAGTAAATGCTACTGGGGCTCAATCTTACTTGGAAACAAAATGCACCAAAGTGAAAACCCCCTTTTAAAGGTGGTCGTCTACATTTTTGCTTTTTTTCAATAATCTTATGGTTAGATTTTGCTAAAAAGTTATGTCAGATGATGAATGAACCATGGGGAAAAAAGTTATAGAAAAAAAAAATATACCGTACTTTCCGGGTCATAAGGCGCGACTTTTTTCCTCGAGTTCGACCCCTGCGTCTTGTATAACGAAGCGCCTAATCCGTGTATGAAATACGAAAAAAATCAAAGAGACCGCTTGAGTACCAGTCAAACAACTTGTGATAATGCATGTTTCAGCTACTAGGTACTGCCCTGCCTTTGATCTGGCCGCACACACAGATTTCCACTCTGTTAAACTCGGTCACTGACCGGTCACTGACCCCGATGCAGGAAGTGTTTCCTCTCTCAGATATGACAGGGGAACCACCTCTCATGGCAAAAACTGGGTCATTGACCCCTGGGAAGAAGGTCGTGTCTTTTAACAAGGCCACCCAGCTATCACAATGCCTTTGGTCACTGACCGGTCACTGACCCCGATGCAGGAAGTGTTTCCTCTCTCAGATATGACAGGGGAACCACCTCTCATGGCAAAAACTGGGTCATTTTGGTGCGCCCTATTGGCCCCCTGCGTCCAATGGGTGACTGGATTACAATTTTTTTTTAAAAAGAAGGGGGTGCGTCTTAGATAACAAAGCGCCTTGTCACCCGGAAAGTACGGTATGTAAAAAAAAAAAGATTTTATTTTTGGGTAGCGTGACTCGCGCTTCCAATATTTTGTTTTCCGTTTGCTGAGAACATGTGCTTTGTCTAAAAATACTGACCAATCAAATTCATGTCACTATGCTTATAGCCACGCCCAAACAAGTGCAGCAACAGTTTGACACTGGAGCGCTGTCCACGCTTTTTTTTAAACGCACAAAATGCACGGGATTAGAGAGGAGTTTTGCGCTTGGCATTTTCCAAATAAGCATATCCTACTATGAGTACAACGCTGGAATACTACAATGAATTTTCAAACGGCTACACTGGCTTCGTCTTTCCTGATCGAAAGGGGTGTATTGTTGATAATTTTAGATAATAGACTCTGCATTTTAATGGTCAAATGGCGATTTCGGTATAAAAATGAAGACAAGGACCTTTAAGACCCTAGCTTTCCAGATTTTCAGTTTGTAACGTCTGTTGATCTACAGGAACCTCCATTTTACAACTCTCTCCATTTTCAGAGCAGATTTTCAGTTTGTGACGTCTGTTGATCTACAGGAACCTCCATTTTACAACTCTCTCCATTTTCAGAGCAGATTTTCAGTTTGTGACGTCTGTTGATCTACAGGAACCTCCATTTTACAACTCTCTCCATGGTAAGACCAGATTTTCAGTTTGTAACGTCTGTTGATCTACAGGAACCTCCATTTTACAACTCTCTCCATGGTAAGACCAGATTTTCAGTTTGTAACGTCTGTTGATCTACAGGAACCTCCATTTTACAACTCTCTCCATGGTAAGACCAGATTTTCAGTTTGTAACGTCTGTTGATCTACAGGAACCTCCATTTTACAACTCTCTCCATGGTAAGACCAGATTTTCAGTTTGTAACGTCTGTTGATCTACAGGAACCTCCATTTTACAACTCTCTCCATGGTAAGACCAGATTTTCAGTTTGTAACGTCTGTTGATCTACAGGAACCTCCATTTTACAACTCTCTCCATGGTAAGACCACCTGATTTTCTCAGACTGTAGGGAGATCTGGGTCAAGGAACAGCATCCCTGTTAAGCTCTAGGAAGCGGAGCACCCAGAAAATAGAGCCATTTAGGGATTTTGCTACAATCTCGAGCCACTACACCCAAAGAAATGTTTAAAAAAAAAATAATAATAATTTCGAAACATTTCCACCTGTCTTTTTTCAAAATCTGAAAACTTATTTCAAAAATCATTTTCAACATTCAGAATTTCAGATTTCGAGGTGAGAACTTTCATCCTTGCAAAAGTGATTCATAGACTAACATATCTGTATCCCGTGGTGCGCTGACACTCGTTGAAGCTGACAACGAGCAGCAGGGCTGTGATGTACGTGGTCCACTCGATCAGGTTGGTCCAGCCCAGGTATGCCAGCTTCGCCTGGTAGATCTGAAGCATCTGCAAACACAGCATCAAAACCAAGAATTAGTGACACATGTACTCAAAAAAAGGTGTAGTTTATGGCATGTTTGATTATAGAAACAAGAGGCGAAGCCATCAAGGCTCACGTAAGAAATCGACAAACAGTAACACACACACACACACACACACACACACACACACACACACACACACACACACACACACACACACACACACACACACACACACAGAAAGAGCATAGGTGAAACTGTGCAAGAAAGCGAGACACTAGATCTAGATCTGTCTGTCTGCATGTAGCCTACTTACAGGGACACGACTGCCAACTAGTCTCGGCCCGCTCAAAATAATAATGACCGAGACTTTCAGTACTTCCTTCGCGTGACGTCTAACCCTCTTACGTCATAATGTGACGTCAATGTAATGTGACGTCTTCAAATGTTAGAGTTTCTACCACAGACATACACACGCACGACGCACGCACATACGCACACACGCACAGACAGACAAAGTTACGATCGCATAGGCTACACTTACGTGAGCCAAAAAACAAAACATTCACAACAACCGTGACCTATCAGTTGTTAAAGAAGACAAACAAGATACAGTGGAACCAACTTTTTGAGGACTTACAAAGAAATCTTAAATCTTAGAAAAGTTAACTTTATGGCATGTTTATTTACAGACAAAATGAAATACTTGTTTGTTTGTTTATTTGTTGCTTAACGTCCAGCCGACTACGCAGAGCCATATCAGGACGAGGAAGGGGGGGATGAAGGGGGCCACTTGTCAAGCGATTCCTGTTTACAAATGCACTAACCCATTACTTGTGTCCCAGCAGGCTTTAGTAAAACTAAATTAATACCTACTGGAAGATTACCAGTTTCCAGTATGTTAAAATAGGCTTAACCTATCTACTGCTGGACTTACATCAGAACACTAACAGATTAAACTATACATGAATCGCGAGACAAGCGGCAAGAGAAGAGATTTTTGGAAAAAATACAGGTGAATGAGCAAGAAGGCAGAAAAAAGAAAAGAATTCATGAAGAAAAAGAGAGCATGACAGGAAAGAGGAACCAAAAATCTACCTAACAGCAAACTAGAAAGCTCCTGCGGTTCCAAAAACAGGAGGGGCCTTTAATTTCATAACCGCAGTGCCCCACTGCGGGAAAATGAAATACTCACAACAACCGTGACCTACAGGTCAATAAAGAAGACAAACTACAGCCCCAACAAACACAAAAGGCTTCTTCTTTTATGATGGAGAGAACTTTCAAAATAAATCACAGAATCATTTATCAAAGGTATTACTTTACTTACAAAATTAATTCAGCAAAAAAAATTTTCACTGCACAAAACGCATCCCACTTGTTGATTTTTGTTAACTGAACAAGTGGAAGGAAGAAAATGCATTCTCGCATCTATCATGACTTACATTATAGTCCACAACATGAAGGAAGGTACCTTTTAAAGTTTAAAATACACTTCTTGATTGCGGCCATCCCCCCAAAAAAACACCTGACAAGGTGCTTCCCTACACTATTCACTTTTCTATAGTGACCACCTGGCTATGAAGACCACTTTTGGTTAGTCGCTTAAGGGGTAATTACACCCCTGGTATAGGGGTGTGTATAGGATTCGGTCGATGTGTTTGTTTGTTTGTTGTTTGTGTGTTTGTGTTCGCATATAGATCTCAAGAATGAACGGACCGATCGTCACCAAACTTGGTGAACAGGTTCTATACATTCCTGAGACGGTCCTTACAAAAATTGGGACCAGTCAAACACACGGTTAGGGAGTTATTGGTGGATTAAAATTATACAAGGACTTATAGAGGGACATATTAATGGTCAAAGGGAAATAACCTTCTCAGTTGGTGGCAGTGAGAATGGTTATTTCCCTTTGACCAACGGGGGTGTTTTTCCTACCTCGGAGGAATTTCTTGTTATAAACAGGTTTGACTGTGGTTCTCTTACCTCCTTAGCATAATATAATCACGTCATGTCCCAAATAGACACTAGTTCTGGGGACAGAAGAAACAAGTTAGCATAGCATAGCATAGCATAGCATAGCATAGCATAGCATAGCATAGCATAGCACAGCGTCTCTTACCTCCTTCAGCAGATTGAAAGCTGCCAAAGCAAGGATCACGTAGGTACCAATCTGGGAGAAGAGATGCTGGCTGTAGGTTCTGGTCAAGTTGTCACACATGTTGTTTTCAAGCATTGCACTATCATTGCCGCTGTAATATAAAATCACAGCATCTCTTTACCTTTTTGTTGCCGATAAATATAAAGTTTCAAATTTAAACTTTGATTTAATTAATATACTTACCAACTCACATAGATAGCAATAACTTCATTTTGTTGCTAAGGTATTGAAGCACTCATACATGGTAACATGGGGAGGTAACTCTTAAAACAAAACTATATGCCATATAAGGCATGGTCCATGGTAGTTACGTCCCCTACCGGTGTCCTGCGCATGCGCCGAACATACACCGGTGACACTCATTCCGTTCTGAAACACATACCCCTTTAAACACAATATGCGGGGCAGGTTGGGAGGGAATTCAGTATGTGAGTTGGTAAGTATATTAATCAAATCAAAGTTTACTTTTGAAACTTTATATTAAATTACATATTCTTACCCAACTCACATAGATAGCAGATTGCTAATTAAGGTGGTGGGAAAATATTCACAGTCAATATCTTGTAAGTACTTGTCCGGCAGCGACTACAGCTGGCAGACCATGTGTACTATAATAGCGGGTACTAGATATATCCCGCAGATAGAAACTCATGAATACGTCCTTGGACGTCCAATAAGCTGCATTCAAAACTTCTGCAAGTCTTCCAGACTTGAGTACAGCTAAAGAAGAGGCCCACACTCTGACTTCTTGAGTCCGTGCTGCCTGAAGAGGGAGGACTGACTGCCCCCCCCCCCCTTTTTTTCTTGCCACCACTTGTAGGCATGCCTAATCAATGTGGCAGTCCATCTAGCTAAGGTTGACTTCACTAAGTCATTGCCTCTACCAGTGTTGATGGATATGAACAAGAGCCTTTGTTTTGGTGATCTAAACGGATCAGTGCGAGTCAGAAAAGTTTTCAAAACTTGAAATGTTCAATTGGTAAAATATGGCTCTGGCGGAGCCAAAATATTGCTAAGTGGTTTGAATTGTATTATCGGAGCTGGTTTCTCCGGTTTCTGCTTATTTGCCAGAAATATTGAACGAAACCTAAGCGCCATAGATCCGTCTTTCTCCAAAGAGATGCCTATAGCAAAACCAGACAGAAAATGCACTTACTCCCACTTCTCTCAGAAGCTAGTAGAGTAAGCATGACCACTTTCCGTGTTAGATTAGCAAGGCTAGCTTTTTGTAACGGATCGAAGAATCCGATCTCAAATGCTCCAAAACTAGGAGCAAATCCCAAGTCGGGAATAGAGATTTGTTTTCAGCCAACCGAAGGGAGGCTCCCTTAATCACGCTGGCGATGACGCCCCCAAGTGAAATAGTGTGATCTAGCTGTTTCAGTGTAACTGCTATCGCGTATCGTTTTACTTCTAAGACATGGGAGAAAATTCGGAAAGCCAGGAAAGGTGGTTCGCCACCTGCATTGAACGGGGAGAAGTGGAGTTCTTTCCGTTAACATTACGCCAGTCAATGCAATATGTAAAACGAAGACGATGAACCCCCATGGGATCTCTGGACCAAATCCAGAGTTGAGGCAGAAGCCCCCGTGATTCCCGTACAGTAGCCACCCATGTGGCTCGAGTGTAAAAACAGTGCCCTCTTGCCAGCTTTAGAAGGCCTGGAAACCAAGGTTGAATGAGCCCCTACGGTGCGACCGGCAGGCCGCTCAAAGTAATTTCGAGAGCGTTGATCTTCCATGCTTCGGGGTCCGGGAACGGTGTTACGGCTGGAATTTATGTATGCATGTCTGTATGTATCTATATCTACTCCTATCAAAAATTGTGCGTGCTACTCTCTGTTTACTATATAACTGTTCTTCACACACACACACACATTCCAACCAGGCACAAAGACAAGAACACAGTATAGCCCTTTGCCCCTGTACCTCTATTTGAATGTTCAATCACAACATAAACATATTATTCTACATCCATTCTACAGATCACTTTCGCTCAACATGAAAGTACTATTTCTGTTAACACACAGAAATCAAACTGCACAAAATTACATACAGGTTATTATGTCATGCAATCTACAGTTCTCGTGCACACACGTATAACACTTGAGGCTTTGTTCCGTGAAAGCCCGTCTGTCTCAAAACACACGAAGACACTGTCTCAAACAATTCTTCTGTTACTATTCAGTTCTGTTATACACAGATAACAAACCCCACGACGCTCGACGTCTCGTGGTTATTCACTCGGGAACGTATCTGTTCAGCTATCACGCTGGTTAAATTCTCTCAGTCGTACTCACAAAATACAGTGGCACACACTGCTTCACCCCACCCACACAACTGTCTCGTGTGGTGGAATGGGACGGGGTTCCCGTTACGCAGCGCTTCACGCTGTCTTTCCCTCCAGCGTCTCCACAGCCCTCGGCTGGAGCATGAGGGCAGAACCTCCCGTCTCGTTCCCGCTTCCGCGACCGCTCTCGGCCCGGGATTCGTCCGTGACCCACTCGGCCCGGGGTGCTAGAATACACAAGTTTAAACTACCATAAGTCTCCATACTTGAATAAACTTTTATAACGTTCTTTATCACTACCGGCAACTATCTTATGCGGTTACAGTATATACACCCGCTAACTCATAAGCGAATTCATTTCCGAAAAACATGTAAACATTCCTTTTTCAACAATGGCTGACAACCGCGCACGTTTTCCAGCTAATTCACACATGACTCTCCCGGTCATTTCTCAAGTCAATATTTCCGAGCAAAATAATATCTCCGAGTAAAATATCAATTCAATAAATACCTGTAAACACAGCAGCTGAATCTACTGATTCAGTAACCGCGACACGAGTCTCCAAACGACCTCTAGCGCCCGGTGAGCAACTTTACAATCAGGAGACACGTCCTCTCCTGTCGACAGTCTGCAAAGCTCTGAGCCTGTATTATCTCTACAACGCCACCTCAGTCAATACTCTTCTCTGATTGGTCACCGACAATACTGCACTGCGTCAGTGACATTATTTCACCGTGCGGTGTCCACTTAAAGTTCGTGGCCCATGAAACTTTGTACACCTGAGTCACATAACTCCAATATACATCTATGTGCAAATCCGTTTGTCACATTACCCCCTCCTCCCGGAAAAAAAAATGACCGACCAAGGTTATTCTTTTTCTTTAGGCCAACAGGTAAAAGAGGGTAACTACTTCACTGAACTGCAATATAATTTCAATATCGCATTCCAATACGGAACAAAATTGTCGTAGCTGACATAAGAAACAAATTTTCTTATTTACTGATTCCATATGTATAACAACACTACTTTATGTCTGATAAAGTACTTCTTCCTTCTCTAGGAAGATTCCACTGAGTTTTTCTTTTAATTTACAATTTCCAGTCATGTTGCTTTCTAGCTCGACCATACAAAGTCTTTCCTTAGCATCATCAGTTTTCTTATCCTGAGTCCACGACTCTTTCAACATAGTACGATTTCTCATGTTCCTGATGCAAATTTCGACAAGTAGTCCATCCATTTTATTGACCTCTTTCTGCGAGTGCCACCATGGCCTACAGCAGCAGTAGTCTCCCTTGACTTAGACTTTAATCTGTTCACTTCTGCCTGTAACTGACTGAGTTGTTTTGCCAAGTTCTCATTCGAACACGCAACCTTCTGATCTGGAGTCAGAACCAAAGGTTTACTAGGATGGTTTCTTCTCTTTTCCTGCGCACGATTTGTACTAGCTGTAACCCCCTCAATATCAGGAAAACAGTCTGCACTCCCTGAAATCCCCGGAATGTTTCCTATTATCAAATCAGCGACAGGATCATTCAGGACGCAACAAACCATTTCTCCCGACACATAAGGTGTCTCAACTTTAACTTTCGCCTGAGGATAAGTAATGACCTCCCCACCAAATGTCTTACAAGTGACGTTACCACTGACAAACTGGTCCTTTGACACCAATCCTCTACGCACTCCAGAAATCGTACAACCCGTGTCACGGAGTACTGTACACTCACTCCCGTTGACACTACCATGTTCCAGCTTCAAACTTTGCACAACTTTCTTAACTGGAGGAACGATCTCCGGAACAACTGCATTTTTCTTCTCTTCCCTTTCTTTTTCTTTTTGTCTTTCATCTTTTTCTCGTTTTCTCTCCAAACGATCAAAACTCTCTTTCACGTATTTCTCACGTTTATCTGCAGCCAGACCCAAAGTCTCTGCCTGTTTTACAAACTTTTCAAACAACGCATCATAATCATCTTCGCTCTCCATTGTGTAAGTTTTGAACTTTCAAAATCACACCAAAATATGTCCAAGTTTAGAAACAACAAATTTGAAAAAGTTTCAAAGAATAATGCAAGTTCAAGCAATCTACTTGAAATCTGTCAAGTACCACAACAAATCTGGCACCAAAACCAATAGTCAATACAAGACTATATCCAAATACGTTTTTGCGTAAGTCTCACGCAAAAATATCCAACAACTTTAATTAAAGTCAGATACTCAGTTAATGAAGTCAAAACAAGTCTTGGTTCAAAACATATATACAAGTACAAACAAAACAACAACCCCAAACCACAAATAGGAGGAAAAATTCAAAGTTCAAAATGCAACACAAGTAAAGACTTAAAACTAATGAACAACTAAGTACTACATCAGAAAATCAAAGCCAAAATAAGTGAAGTCCAACTTAATAAAACGCAGTTGGAAGCAAAGGAAAAACCAAATACCAACAAAATCTATGAATTAAAACACTCTATATTAAACTACAACAAATTTAAAGTTGTAAATAGTAGCTTAAAATAACTGTACTAATGAGATTAACTTAATTTAGATCAACAAGACAACAAAAAATGTAGATGGAGGCAAATAAAGCAAATTCCCAAAAAAAAAATATTAAAGTGACACAATCACCAAGCAGCAGACTAAATTCAGGCAAAAAAAAATTCAAAGTACCTAATCTACTACCATAGCAAATAACAAATCAAAAATAAACTAAAACTTAAACTAATTAAAGTCTATATCACAATATCACAACTAATTAAATTTCCTTAATTATTTACAACAAACCTACAAAATCAACAAACCTAACCAATCACACTAACAAAACAAAAAAAAATTCCAAAATCAAATTAAAAAATTTCAAAGTCAACAAAAACAAAATTAATCAAAGTTAAACAACTTAACAAAGGCAAAGGGCAATAAACAACAGATAGATCCCTATTTCAAAGCAGAAAGAAAAAAAATGTTCAAACTAATTTACAAAATGAAGACACAGAAAAGAGCAAGGAAAAAGAAATGAAAGACCCCACAGGAAGAAAAATGAAGCTATTCCCTCAGTGCTTAGAACTGTACAGTAAGCACTACCGTAAAACTGGAGACGGTAACAGCACAAAACAGGACATGAACAACACAACTACTCAATCTGAAAATCTCAGTCTGCGTGACCTACTGCCAAAACGTTCTGAAAAACCCAACACAGGGGACAAAATTAAATTTAGCAAAGCAGGGAAACAACTATGAATTTATACTAACACAGAGTAATCGGGGTCACCAAATGTTACGGCTGGAATTTATGTATGCATGTCTGTATGTATCTATATCTACTCCTATCAAAAATTGTGCGTGCTACTCTCTGTTTACTATATAACTGTTCTTCACACACACACACACATTCCAACCAGGCACAAAGACAAGAACACAGTATAGCCCTTTGCCCCTGTACCTCTATTTGAATGTTCAATCACAACATAAACATATTATTCTACATCCATTCTACAGATCACTTTCGCTCAACATGAAAGTACTATTTCTGTTAACACACAGAAATCAAACTGCACAAAATTACATACAGGTTATTATGTCATGCAATCTACAGTTCTCGTGCACACACGTATAACACTTGAGGCTTTGTTCCGTGAAAGCCCGTCTGTCTCAAAACACACGAAGACACTGTCTCAAACAATTCTTCTGTTACTATTCAGTTCTGTTATACACAGATAACAAACCCCACGACGCTCGACGTCTCGTGGTTATTCACTCGGGAACGTATCTGTTCAGCTATCACGCTGGTTAAATTCTCTCAGTCGTACTCACAAAATACAGTGGCACACACTGCTTCACCCCACCCACACAACTGTCTCGTGTGGTGGAATGGGACGGGGTTCCCGTTACGCAGCGCTTCACGCCGTCTTTCCCTCCAGCATCTCCACAGCTCACGGCTGGAGCATGAGGGCAGAACCTCCCGTCTCGTTCCCTCTTCCGCGACCGCTCTCGGCCCGGGATTCGTCCGTGACCCACTCGGCCCGGGGTGCTAGAATACACAAGTTTAAACTACCATAAGTCTCCATACTTGAATAAACTTTTATAACGTTCTTTATCACTACCGGCAACTATCTTATGCGGTTACAGTATATACACCCGCTAACTCATAAGCGAATTCATTTCCGAAAAACATGTAAACATTCCTTTTTCAACAATGGCTGACAACCGCGCACGTTTTCCAGCTAATTCACACATGACTCTCCCGGTCATTTCTCAAGTCAATATTTCCGAGCAAAATAATATCTCCGAGTAAAATATCAATTCAATAAATACCTGTAAACACAGCAGCTGAATCTACTGATTCAGTAACCGCGACACGAGTCTCCAAACGACCTCTAGCGCCCGGTGAGCAACTTTACAATCAGGAGACACGTCCTCTCCTGTCGACAGTCTGCAAAGCTCTGAGCCTGTATTATCTCTACAACGCCACCTCAGTCAATACTCTTCTCTGATTGGTCACCGACAATACTGCACTGCGTCAGTGACATTATTTCACCGTGCGGTGTCCACTTAAAGTTCGTGGCCCATGAAACTTTGTACACCTGAGTCACATAACTCCAATATACATCTATGTGCAAATCCGTTTGTCACAAACGGGGAGCCATGAACATCAGCAGAAGGCGATAGTACCGAGTGGCAAATAAGTCTATCAGCGGCTTCTCCAAATTCGCCCGGAGGCGTAGAAGCGCGTGGTGAGATAGAGTCCATTCTGTGTGGACAATCTTGGCCGACCGACTTAGAGAGTCCGCCAAGTCATTCAGCCTCCCAGGAAGGTACTTCGCTGCTAATAAGATCTCGTGGTGGTAACACCACATCAGAATCTCGCATGCTCGATGTGGCAGCGATAGGGAGCAAGAGGCCCCCCTGCTTGTTGAGATAAAACGCCACTGTGGTGTTGTCTGATTGAATTAACACATGTTCTCCCCTGACAAGGGGAAAAAATTCCACAAGAGACAGAAAAACTGCTTTGATGGTGGAGGGAGAACCAATGGGAACGCCTTGCATGAGCAAAGGCGTGAGAATCCATTGTTTGATCGTGTCAGAGAACCAGTCGAGAAAAGACACTAACATGTTCCAGCCCGTTGTTTGTTTGCTTAACGCCCAGCCGACCACGAAGGGCCATATCAGGGTGGTGCTGCTTTAGACATTTAACGTGTTCCAGCCCAGCAATTCCAGTTTCCACCTGGAGTTCAGGACTTCTAGGAAAGGCCGCTTGTACAGTCTCCCCAAAGGGATCAAAGCGGCCATGGATTCCATTTGACTTAGAATCGAAGTCAGCGCCCTGAATGTAGCCACTTCCGATCTGTTTTGTGTATCAAAATGTGGAAGTAAACATCCGTTCGATCTATGGAAGTGACCCAATAGGAAGGCCCCAGTGCCTCCCTCAATGAAGTGGGAGTCCTAATCCCCACCAGCCGCTGTGTCAAAACACAAAGGCGGGGAGAAGGGGGATGCAGCGCACTAAAACTCCAGATGATATAACTGCCAAGAGTGCGAGTGAAAGCGTGCTTTTGTCTGCCCCCCGACCCCCACAGCTAACCTTCCCCGAGAGGGGAGAGGGGTGGGTATTGGGCACAGCGCCCTGCCGAGAAGGAGAGCGCATGGAGATAAAAAGCCAAAGCCGAAACCGGCCAGCCTAGCGCTTTTCTTTTGATAACAAGACAAAGCCGAGGCCTGCCGTGCGCTTTCCTTTTGCTGTGAGCTTCTCTTTGTTAGAGAAGAGTCCGCGTGCAAAAAAGCAGACTCGAAAAGAGAACCTTCGAGCAAGGAAGAGATTAAAGTCTCGCCAAAAGAACCATACTTTCGGCCGAGACCTTCTCCCAGGCGAACAGCAAAGCTACATCCTTTGTATCTGCGTCCTGACGGAACACAAAGGTATCCAGTGAGGACGTAACCGCACGAGAGAGAGAACGAATCAAAGTCTTGGTCAAAGACGATAATTGTAAAGAAGTGCGGCCACAATCTTCCACAGCCAGGAGATCCTTGTTCTTGCAAACAGACAGTTTCTCCTTGCTATAAACATCCTGATGGATGTTCGTCAAGTCCGGTGTAACCGGAAGCGGTTCCGTAGTTAGAACAAAAGAATGAATTAAGTTCTTAGGCTTGGTGTTAACCGAGGCCTACGGATAGCGCTCAGCGAGTGATGCGCTACTTGCGCGGGTGACGCAAGCTAAGGCAACGCCGCAGCAGGTGCTTCGCCGAGCGCTGCCAACAAAGGAAATGGTGGAAGAGGAGAATCATTTGAGAAAACTTCCACAAGTTCAAATGCCACCGAGGGAGGATCTAAGAACTTAAAGTTCGAAGATTTTCCTGAGAAGGCTCAAATCAGCAAAGCTGAAGGTGGAGCCGGAACCCAATGAGGACGTAACCGCACGAGAGAGAGAGCGAATCAGCGTCTCAGTCAAAGACGATAACTCCAAAGAAGAGCGGCTGCATTCTTCCACAGCAATGAGATCCTTTTCCTTACAAACGGAAAGTTTCTCCTTGCTATAACCATCTTGTCGAATGCTTGCCAAGTCCGGTGTAACCGGAAGTGGTACCATAGGCAGGGCAAAGGAAGTGATCAAGCTCTTAGAATTGGCAGTAAGCCGAAGCTTCCGGTTAGTGCTCACTGAGTAATGAGCCACTAGTCTAGGTGACGCAAGTCACGGCAAAGCCGCAGCAGGAGCTTCACCATGCGCTGCCAACAAAGGAAGTGGTGGAACAGAAACATCGTTTGAGAAAACTTTCGCAAGTGTAAAAGCCACCGAGGGAGATTCCAAGAACTTAAAGTTCGAAGATTGTTCCTGAGAAGGCGCAAAATCAGCCAACGCTGAGAGTGGAGGAACGGCAGATGACGATGCTACAGCTACCCCCTCAGGGAAATAGCGTGTAGTAACCTCTGCTGCTAATGCCAACAAAGATGGCAGCTTAGCCGGAAGTCGGAAAGGGGCAACCTCATCTGCCTCAGAAGCTTCGTCTTCCATATCCTGTTCAGTAGTATCCCAACAATCATCAAAGGGATGAGAACCGGAAACCAATCCCGCTGAGGCAACATGTGCCAAAACCGGAAAAGGTTGGGAAAAATTCCCGGAAGCCGGAACTCCATGAACGGATCCCTCATCCACCTGTCTCATGCCAGCAGAAACACTGGAAGAGGAAGTGGATGCAGCCTGTGTAGCAGTGGAAACCGCAGTAGCGGAACCAGAAGCCGAAGGCTGTTGTGTGCCAACTACCAACACAGAAGTGTTAGCGGCAGAAGGCAATACTGTCCTGCCACCGGAAGCCACAGCCGCAGAAGCGGAAGCGGAACTGGCAGTGGATTGGTAAGCATCAGCACCAACCGGACCCATAGAATGGCAACCGGAAGATCCTGTTGTCCTACTACCGGAAGTAGCGGACACATGCTCTTCACACCCCAACCCGTACCCCAGTAGGGCATAAGGCTGGCGTGAGGAATGAACCTTTTGCCTGTTCTGCACTTCCGCTAAAGCGGAAACCGTTGCCGCAGGTTTGCGTACTTCACCTAGAACACCTCCTGCCGACGCGTAAGCGCCGAGAGGACCAGGAGGTGCTGATGTCTGAAAATCAGCCAAAAATTTGTCGCAAGGAACCCCTGACGACAAGTCCAACACCACTGTTGGATCTGCAACAACGTCGGCAGACGTAATGGTTGCAGACGGCTCTGAACGAACCCGTGTGAGAGCGCAAAACACCGCCGGCGACGCTAAAGCGCCGAGAGGACTGGGCGGTGCTGATGTCTGACAGGCAGACAAAAGTTCGTTGACAGGTAAACCTGACGCCGAACTAAACACATCTGTCGACTCTGCAACAACGTCAGAGACGTAATGGTTGCAGAAGATTCGGAACGAACCTGCGAGCGACAGTGCGTTACCTACTCCTGAAGGGAGCAGCAGAGAAGCCTAACTTGCTATTTGTTTACAATCAGCAGTTAACATTCCCTGAACCTCAGAATAAACGATGACAAAAAGGCAAGAAGATCCTCTTGCTTAACTTCATTATGGTTGTAACACCTGTGGTTATTAACCGAAGCCGAAAAGTCAACTGAGGGAGAAGCGTTATCTATCAACAATAGAATAGAATGCTGCGTATGAGGATAAAGTCCCAAGCTAAAGATGGCTTCTCGCTAAGGAAACTTTAGGCAACAACAAAAAAATAGTCTATTTACGGTATCCCGACCAACCCTATTTTTTCGCGCAACTTTTTTTTGGCATTTGAGGGAGAAAAAAAAAAAAAAGTCTTTCTTTTTGGCAAAATAACTTAAAAATACATGTATGGTTTTTTTGAGAATCCCGACCTACCGACCCTTTTTTTTTTTGCCTATGTTACCGTAAACAGACTATTTTTTTTATTTGCCTCAGAACTTTGAGAGCTATGAGTAGTAGAAGAAGTTCGTGGTTTAGCGCCAGCTTTAACCATTTTGCCCGATTGAGAACCAGGTGAGCGAGTCTGCTTGGCAGAGCTCTTAGTTTCTCTTTATGTCTAGGATGTCGGCCATATTGAAAGTCAAAAATGGCAGACAAATGTTCAAAAGACAAGTGGCAAAACCTTCAAAAACGCTAAGAAATCTTCTCGTTATACAAAAACGAAACGCTCTCCAGACCTGGGAACCCCTGTTTTGCACTTAGAGTATTCTCAAACAAACTTGGTGTATTTTCAGAAAAATGAGCGTACTCCACACAGCATTTGAACATCCATGATTCAAACATGCTTCACACACGTCCGCCACATCGTTAATTAAGTTTACCTATACAGTCGAGATCGCTTTACACGAAATGAAAGGGACCAATATTTTTTTTCGAGTTAACGTTTTTTCGCGATAACAAAAATGATCAAACTGATCACTTTTTTTTTAAAAGCAAGATAAAGAAGATAAAACAGTGCCATACCTTAAAAAAAAAGCCTCCGTAGCGCGCGGCGGACGAAGTGCACGGTTCAGTCAGAGTCGGCAGTTTTGTCGTCTGCTACAGTTCATTATTTTGTTGTACACTTAGGGGACGTAACTACCATGGACCATGCCTTATATGGCATAGAGTTTTGTTTTAAGAGTTACCTCCCCATGTTACCATGTATGAGTGCTTCAATACCTTAGCAACAAAATGAAGTTATTGCTATCTATGTGAGTTGGGTAAGAATATGTAATTTAATATTAGTTTTCAAAGCATTACCTGTATTTACCTAAATTAACAACTTAGTGAGAGACAGTTACATGGAACAACAGACTGAGAGACAGTTACATGGAACAACAGACTGAGAGACAGTTACATGGAACAACAGACTGAGAGACAGTTACATGGAACAACTTAGTGAGAGACAGTTACATGGAACAACAGACTGAGAGACAGTTACATGGAACAACAGACTGAGAGACAGTTACATGGAACAACAGACTGAGAGAGATGTATCGAAAGAGAGAGAGACAGAAGAAAAAGGAGAGAGAGACAGACAAACAGAGAGACAGAAAAAGAAAGAGAGAGAGAGAGAGAGAGAGAGAGAGAGAGAGAGAGAGAGAGAGAGAGAGAGAGAGAGATCAAATCAAATCTTATTTTCAAATCAAATCAAATAGAGAGAGAGAGAGAGAGAGACAGAGAGAGAGAGAGAGAGACAGAGAGAGAGAGAGACAGAGAGAGAGAGAGAGAGAGAGAGAGGGAGAGAGAGATAGAGAGAGAAAGAGAGACAAAGAGGGAGAGAGACAGAGAGAGAGAGAGAGACAGAGACAGAGAGAGAGACAGAGAGAGAGAGACAGATAGACAGACAGACAAAGAGACAGACAAACAGTGAGAAAGAAAAGAAAACTTACTAGTTTTGAGGAGGCTCAGTTTGCACGATGTAGCCGGTGAGGAAGGTAAGAAAGATGCAGTAGATGAATAAAGACAGGTAGTAGAAGAAGCGTCCAAAGGTGTTCCACTTGTGGTTGAGCAGTGACGTCACCAGGGGATGGTCCAGCAGAATCTCTCGCTCTGAGCTCACCTGCCAAAGACACAGCCATTGGTCAAACCACAAGACATCAAAGAGATAGAGGTAAGCTGAGCTATGTTTCTGGCATCAGAGAGAACAAGTTCAGTGGATTATATACAGTGATACCTTGCTTTTTCAGATTTTCTGTTCATAACCTTTTATTTCAAGTCACCTCCATTTTCTGACTCTCCTTTTTTCAGACCTTGTTTTGTGGACTTTTTCACGACATAGCACCTGTATACTGGCGGTAGGAAGAAAAATGTATTAAAAAAAATTCACAGACACCAGAGACGGTAAAGGGAGGCAATCGTTTCCACTGCCAGTTTGCTAAATAGGCCAGAAAGGATGAGTTGTTTCCCATGAACCGTTTTCTACCTGGAAGTGTGTTTCCAACCCCACCCAAAAGTGTGTTGGTGTCTCAAAGAGCAAAACTTTTTCCGAAAACCAATAATATACCAATTTCTTTGAAAATATTTGGATTATGTGTTAAATTTACCCTCGTACATGTTATGTTAATTAGAAACATTTAAGAATCAAATATTTCACAAAAGCAAACCAATTTAATGTAAGTGCATCAGATATTTAATGATATTTTTTGGAAATGTGTCAAAATTGGTAGTGTTGAAAGAGTTCCACTGTAGCGTGTTTTGTGGAGGTCTTAATAAGGGGGTTCCACTGTAGCTTGTTGTTTAGACACACGTTCCTTCCCGTGTGAACAATGATGTCAAGCATCACAGGTCTTTTTTTTTTCTTCTCTTTTTCTTAGACAGACAGACACACACATACGCACGCACACACTGTGACACACACACACACTCAAACACGCACACACACACACATCACAGGTCTTGCCAGGCTTTGAAAGGAATGGTTTACGGGAACGCAGAAGAAGGAGAAGAAGAAAGGAATGAGAGTAATAATAGAAAAAAAACATCAGCATGATTTGCAAAACAAAAACAAGAGAAGATGCACAACAGTTTGGACTTGCAAGTTGTACAACAGTCATTACCATTTATTGCCCAATACATCTGTGCGGCCGCTGATTTCGCTCTAACTGTCGGGTCTTGACAGGCTTTGAAAAGAATGGTTTACGGGAGCAGAAGAAGAAGAAGAAGAAGAAAGGAATGAGAGTCAGTGCTTCATTTTGCCGGGGCGCCCGCGCCATTCACGCGTTATTTTTCAAAATGACGCACGTCGAAGCCGTGCTATGCGCCCGTCGGGCGCACATTTAAAAACAATTTTTCTTTTTTTCTTTCATTTAAGTCGCCGATTTCTCCACGCTAGCGATCGGAGGTCGCCGACTTGAGATTAAACAAGTGAGTCACTGAATTACAAGTGTGTCAGTGAATTTGATTCATTCAGAAAGCGTCTTTCATTTCCGCTTGTGTTTCAAAAACTGAGCATGACGTCACGTTGATCTAACGAACAATTTCGCCATGCCGCCTCCTCCTGTGAAGAAGCTGAAGGCAAAGCTAACTGGAGTCAGTGGACTTGTACAGACCAAACTCACTTTCAAGCTTCCTGTAGCTGTCAGTGAGTCTGACGAAAGTAAATATTTTCTGTTTTTACTGAACCCGTGGGAGAAGGGGAAAATGGGTGAGGGTGTGCAGTGCACATGGGTTTGACATCACATCTTTTCTGTTTGTCTTACGATTTTGGAGACAGATTCTCCGACTTCTAAGAAATTTACTGTAGCTGCTGTTTGGAGCGACTCTCTCAGTCTCTTAAACACCCCACCCCTCCCCCCCCCCCCATATTTTTTTTTTTTTTTGCTGCTCGATTATCTCCCGTATGGCGCGCTTTCAGTTTTATTGACCCCTCATTTTCAGTGGTCAGGGGTCATTTGACCCCTCATGCTCTAAAACAAAATGAAGCACTGGAGAGTATCCATCCACTTGACCGCGTACCACCAATCAGCAGCCACCAAACTAATTCAATAGCAATTTGCATTGGTAGAATGCAGGCTGTTGAATGTTATGTTATGTTATATGAAGTCTTATATCGCGCGCGTATCTCCAGACTCAGACTCAAGGCGCAGGGATCTATTTATGCCGTGTGAGATGGAATTTTGTACACAATACATCACGCATTCACATCGACCAGCGGATCGCAGCCATTTTGGCGCATATCCTACTTTTCACGGCCTATTATTCCAAGTCACACGGGTATTTTGGTGGACATTTTTTATCTATGCCTATACAATTTTGCCAGGAAAGACCCTTTTGTCAATCGTGGGATCTTTAACGTGCACACCCCAATGTAGTGTACACGAAGGGACCTCGGTTTTTCGTCTCATCCGAAAGACTAGCACTTGAACCCACCACCTAGGTTAGGAAAGGGGGCAGAAAATTGCTAACGCCCTGACCCAGGGTCGAACTCGCAACCTCTCGCTTCCGAGTGCAAGTGCGTTACCACTCGGCCACCCAGTTGGTGTCAGTCATAGACCATTTATCCTGGACCGCCAACTAGCTCTCTCTCCGCTCTTTCTCTCTATTACGAGGTAGCGGCCTCTCGCATTTAGGAACCTACGCTTACAAGCCTTTCAGAAATCAGGGGGACGTGATATCCGGTGTCGATTGTAAACATGGACGAAGTTGCCGAGGTAAGTTCTGAAAATGCTAAAATAAACTCAGCAAAAGTGCATATGGAACATGTTTTTCGATGAGTTTTGTTAAGTTTAGTTTGGAGTTTTGGAAAATCCAGTTCATTGTCACCTCCCATTGTCACAAATAACTGGAGCGTGCTTTCTTTTCACTGTCTTCGAATCGCTGGCCTTTCAAACCGGACGCTAAGCGCCCCTGAAAGGCGGCGTCGTAACCTCGAAGGGTCACGTGACGAGTTGGCGGTCCAGGTTATTTGGTCTATGTATGAGTCTAAGCTGAAGGATGCTCTCATCCCAGGTCAAACCCTGGACAGATCTGTGGTGGATGACTTGACAGGTTACATGAGTAGAACAGTACCGTTTCATAATACAGTGGAGCTTCCCTTTAACTCATTCGCTGCGCGTCGGAACTGGAATTCCGACACCTGTGTTTAGCGTTGGCTGCGTGCCGGCACTTGAGTTCCGACGGATATCACGAATTTTTAACGGTGTAAACGGTCCTGCTGACCAAGGGAAACAACCCCTGCAATGAACTTCTATCTGTCTACAGTGGTACCATTCACTGTAAACAGTTCCTTCCCTTAAATTGTTGGGATTAATAAAAATTTTGTTGACGGTGTGCGACCCACGTGTTTTGACTTTTCCAAGATGGCGGATCGTTCTGCTGAGACGTAGTAACTTGAAAAGAGTGCTAGAACGTGTTATTCAGTACGGTTCTGATCTTGACCTCAGTGATGATGATAGTGGAGATGATATTTTAGATTCTGGTGACGATTTTGTGCCAATGGACGATCATTTGGGTGATGATTCGGGCAATGCAAGTGTCGATCATGACATTGTGTATGATGAACCCATGACGTAGAAAGTTTTTTTGTTTTGCTTCAAATTGGATATTTTGCGTGGATATGAAGACAACAAAAGGTATGTACTTTCAAATGTTTCATATATTTTCTAAAAGAGTAAGTTTCAAACTTTGCAAAAACATAAGGTATGTAAGGTTATCTTGTGTTGTTGATTTTTAATATTTTTTTCAAAATGGCTCTAAATCGCGCGTTGGCAGGGAACACAGGGGAAATTTAGCTGCGCAGCGAATGAGTTAAATCAGGTCTTAACAAGTCGCGTAAGGCGAAAATACAATATTTAGTCAAGTAGCTGTCGAACTCACAGAATGAAACTGAACGCAATGCCATTTTTCAGCAAGACCGTATACTCGTAGCATCGTCAGTCCACCGCTCATGGCAAAGGCAGTGAAATTGACAAGAAGAGCGGGGTAGTAGTTGCGCTAAGAAGGATAGCACGCGTTTCTGTACCTCTCTTTGTTTTAACTTTCTGAGCGTGTTTTTAATCCAAACATATCATATCTATATGTTTTGGGAATCAGGAACCGACAAGGAATAAGATGAAAGTGTTTTTAAATTGATTTGGACAATTTAATTTTGATAATAATTTTTATATATTTAATTTTCAGAGCTTGTTTTTAATCCGAATATAACATATTTATATGTTTTTGGAATCAGCAAATGATGGAGAATAAGATAAACATAAATTTGGATCGTTTTATAAATTCTTAATTTTTTTTACAATTTTCAGATTTTTAATGACCAAAGTCATCAATTAATTTTTAAGCCACCAAGCTGAAATGCAATACCGAAGTCCGGGCTTTGTCGAAGATTACTTGACCAAAATTTCAACCAATTTGGTTGAAAAATGAGGGCGTGACAGTGCCGCCTCAACTTTCACGAAAAGCCGGATATGACGTCATCAAAGACATTTATCAAAAAAATGAAAAAAACGTTCGGGGATTTCATACCCAGGAACTCTCATGTCAAATTTCATAAAGATCGGTCCAGTAGTTTAGTCTGAATCGCTCTACACACACACACAGACACACACACGCACACACACACCACGACCCTCGTCTCGATTCCCCCTCTACGTTAAAACATTTAGTCAAAACTTGACTAAATGTAAAAAGGATGTACATTTACACATGTCAAGAACAGAAAATCTGAAAAAGGCAGCTAATCTTAAATCGGGTGATCTTCAAATGGGAGTTCCACTGTAGACAAAACATCAGGAAAACGACACAACACGACATACCATGATGTAGAGAGGAGAGTTCTTCTTCAGAAAATTGGAGTCTGAAGAATAAGGTCTGGCTGAAGGCAGCAGACGATCATCCTCGTCGAAGACACTCCCTGAAAACATGAATATATTTACAAAGTCAAAGCCTTTTCTACCAAATGTGTTTCTTAAAAGTTATGCAAACAAAGACAGTAATTATTGAGAACATTTCTTGAAAATTGTTACAATTTATGAATAACATCACATGAATGGAATACAAAAAGTGTGCTGTTTTTACTGAAAAGTTTCTCTAAAGCAAAGGCTATGCACACAAAGATTGCAATTGTGGAGAAAGCTCATTGAATATGTTACAGTTTATTGAAACATTTTAAACATTGTAAACATGTTAAAAACAAAATTAATCTAAACAGTAGAGCACAACCTGCAATGGTGTGGTGGTGATGGTGGTGGTAGGGGGGGGGGGCGGGCGGGCGGTGGGGGTTAGTGGTTGATTCCAGAGGATGTTCTTTAAATGTTATGTAAAATCTAACATTCCACTCCAGGATTACTGGACTGATGATATTAACCAAAGGCCCTGAGACTCGCACACACATGGTTGTTGTTTTGTAATGTCCCTTCAGCCTATATGGCTATGCAGGACCAACATTCACACACACACACACACAAGAACACACAAACGAGTTTTACCCAGAGAAGAAGTGTCGCTCATTGAACTGGTGTCATCAGATCGCATGCGCTTCCTGTACTCGGCGTGAATCCATGGCATGTAGGTGTCGTCAAGAAACTCATAGTTGAACGTGATCTCGTATAGTGGACGTTCTGGGTTCTTCTCTTGTCCGTAGTTCAGGCAGCGATCAAAGCATCGCTCTGCCACGTCTGTGCAGTAAACATGAGTACAGTCAAAAAGACACGCTGATGAGTGATTGAAGAGAGCATGAATAGAGTGTAAATTCAGTGGAATACCCATTTCACTGTAGAGACCCAGCCTTGATTTATGACTTTCCCCCTTTCAAGTCTGACAGAGACTGTGTGTGTGTGTGTGTGTGTGTGTGTGTGTGTGTGTGTGTGTGTGTGTGTGTGTGTGTGTGTGTGTGTGTGTGTGTGTGTGTGTGTGTGTGTGTGTCACTGTGTGTCACTGTGTTTCAGTGTGTGTGCGTGCATTCATGCGTGCGTTGGCCAATGTGCATATGTGCTGGCGAACGTGTTACTATGAATGTATGTGTTACTATGAATGTATGTGTGGGTGCCAAGCATGCATAATTATGTGCACACTCAAACATGCATCAGTCTGTGTTTTTAACTCTCTCCACAGCCACTGTTCTATCTGCTACCAACCAGGCATCTTCTTGATGAGTTTCCTCATGGGGGTGTCAATCCTGCCAGTGACAGGGTCCTCTGTGGAGTTTCTCAGTGCCTGCTGCCACACATCTGAGTTGATGATCCGCATGGCCACGTTGCTGCAAACACAATATAAAAACCATTGATAGATATCCACAAAAACAACACAAACAGCACAGCTTCCAACTTGATTCACTTGCCATGTATGTGTAGAAAAAAGCCTGAACACTGTGCTAAAAATAGGGTCACTGCTTCCCCCATTCCTCTGTTTTTGCTTCACAAGAGGGCTCTACGCAAGAATTGTGACACACACTTCCCCCACAGACAGACAAAAGGAGTGACCCACAGAAACACACATGCATACACACAGCCGACGAGAGGTTGTCAAGACAAAAGTCCCAACACATAAAAACACAGAAAGATGGAGTGACACAGTCAGAAAGATAGCATCATGAGTGGTTGTTCTCTATGGTGAGATCCAGGCAGTTCATGCCCTCTGTGCCGTCACTATAACCACAACAACAACCACTACCATCCCATCATCCCCTGCTCCCCCCCCCCTTCGCCACACACACACACACATAAACACACACACAAACACACACACACACACACACACACACACATACGCATGGTTGTTCTCTATGGCAAGTTCCAGGCAATTCTGGCCCTCAGTGTCTTCCAGACTGACATCAGCCTCTCAGTCATACACACGAACACACACACACACACTTACGCATGGTTGTTCTCTATTGCCAGATCCAGGCAGCTCTGATCCTCTATGTCTTCCAGACAGACACCAGCCTCCAAGTCCACACACACACACCCACACACCCACACACACACCCACACACACACACACACACAAACACACGAACACACTCATGAGTGGTTGTTCTCTATAGCGAGATCCAGGCAGTTCTGGCCCTCAGTGTCCTCCAGACTGACATCAGCCTCCAAGTCCACACACACACACACAAACACACGAACACACTTACGAGTGGTTGATCTCTATAACGAGATCCAGGCAGTTCTGGCCCTCTATGTCTTCCAGACTGACACCAGCCTCCAAGTCCACACACACACACAAACACACCCACACACACACCCACACACACACTCACGAGTGGTTATTCTCTATAGCGAGATCCAGGCAGTTCTGGCCCTCAGTGTCCTCCAGACCGACATCAGCCTCCCAGTCCAAGAGCAGCTCCACAGCGCGGGGGTGACCGTAGCGTGCAGCAAGGTGGAGAGGGGTGACCTGCAGATGACAGAGTACAGAAATTAAACCATTTCTACACATTAATTGCACATAAAGCTGACCTGTGTCTGTCCTGGCCCGGTTTGGAGCCTGTGATCTACAAATTGAGCTACCAGGCACCCTATGAATTATAGCAAAACATGTTGAAACATAATGCATGGGTGTTACTGGGAAAAATCAAAAAACCTGAAAGGCAGGGGTCCAAAATGCTCAAGTTTGAAAGAAAGTTTCTGGACACCGACAAAACCAAATCATAATAAGCAAGATGGCGGCAAATCCAAGGGAGCGAACCGAGAATGCACGCGAACCGGTGTCAAAAGTCGGATCGGAACCGCTGCTCGTTATTTCAACTTAGCGAAACGAAGCTTTTTTTTTTTTTTTTTTTTGAAAACCCAGAAAACCGGAATTTCCGGCTTCAGATTTTTTCAAAAACCGGAAATCCGGCAAAAGCTGGAAGAGTAACACCCATGATAATGTCCTTACATGCAATATTTATCTATGCAACAGTTACCCTAACTTGGACAGAAGCATAAAGAAGGAGAAGGGTAGGGGTTGGGGGTGGGGTCTAGAAGAGGAAAATCTGAGGTAAAAAAATTGTTTTCAAATCACAAAGCAAAATAAGGAGAAGAAGGGAGAACAATTATCATTTCCATGAAGAATGGGAAAAAGTTTAAAAAGAAATTACATTAATTTGTAACCCCTTGTGATGCTAACTAAAGTATAAGCTCTTGAAGAAAACATTTTATTTTACTAAAATATCCAAAAACAGATCCATTTCTAACAATGCACAATCAAAATGCCCTCCTGGTTTTTTATTCTGAAAATTCAGCTGGTACTTACCTTGTCAAGTAATCATTAGCATTCAGAAAAATTGAAGTAACAAATACACTATTTTCACAAAAGATTCAAATCTAAAGAAAACAAATGAACAATCTGGACCAGGCAAAAGAAAATTCTCAGTCTCACCTTGTTTTTGTCGGTGGGGTCAACAGGTGCGTCATTTTCCAGAAGAACGCTGCAAGTTTTGGTCCAGCCCTTGGATGCGGCCAGATCCAGAGGTGTCCACTGGTTGTAGTTTCTGTGAACACGTGTATATAAAACAGTAACTCGTGGCATGGCTGTAGTTGTTTCTAGTACAGTGCAACCTCTCTTTTAGAAACATCTTTTATAAGACCTCACATTTTTAGACTCTGTTTTAAAACCAATTTGTTTTTTTAGATTTTATGAGGTCTTACAGCAGAGGTACCACTGTATCATGATAAACAAAGCACGAATGATTAAAAGCAAAGTGTATACCACAGTTCTGTTCATAGCCTCAGATTAAAAATACGCTCAGGTCCAAATGTCCTGCCTTTGCCCGCTTAGAAGGAAAATGGATGGTGAGGAGACCCCATTCATGTCAAAACTATCATATGGTTGACCAGCCAGAGGTGAGATCAATGTGTCAGATTAAAAAAGTATGTGTCAGTGACCCAAGACCAAACAAAGCCTGGGAACAACTCTGATTATCACTATTTTTTTCTAAGAACTGAAAAATCAAAATATGATGATCTGCGCATTTACTTGTTATTTTTTCTACTATGGACGATTTTGAAGCACTATCTAAAATAACACAGCTACAGCTAGAGCAGAACTAAGTGTAGAGATAAATCAACTTTTAAGCTCAGACTTGAAAAGCTCAACTTAACATGCAAGCATAGGTTCTGTTATCAACACAGTTACTTCCCCTTGACTCTTTGATACTGTAAAATTTGTGTCTGTTTGAGATTTACAAAGAACAAGAGATAAATCAACCAACAAATGAACAATACTTTCCAACTCCAGGGGGACAAACAGCAATATCCAGATGCAAAATTTAGCAATTTTAAAGGCAACTTGAATACTGAAAAGTGGATGTAGAAATAGACTCAGAAAGATGGCTTCGAGGAAAACTACTTTCTCAGGCTCAAATGTTCCTCATATTGTCACTTTCCTTGGATGATCTCAGATCTGAAGAGAGTACTCAAGCCTGGCACACATATAAAGGTTCATTTTAACCCACCCTTCCCCCCCCCCCCCCCCCACACACACACACAAAGTCTAAAGAACACTGACCGTGCCGATACGTCCGCTCCAAGCTCCAGCAAAATGGCAGCCACCTTGTTGTGTCCAAACTGCGCGGACAGGTGAAGGGCCGTGTTGGAGTTTTCATCTTCGTCATTCAGTACTGACTTGTCTCTGCGCACTATCTCACGCACGATGCTAAAATGGACAGAAAACAGCAAATGTTAGCCAATCTCTGCAGATTTTTTTCTAACACACAATGCTAGAGTGGACAGAAAGTACAAGCTATATATAGATGAAAGAATTTTGGGGTCGAATATGCATCAACACTCTCTCATACAGGATTATTACAAAGACACTGTGAAAACAGCAATGGACTCCTGATTGGAAGTGAATGCAGATGCAATTTTATTTATTTTATTTTTTTATTTACGAGGATTTATATCGCGCATGTATCTCACCACACAAAGCGACTCAAGGCGCATGCTACCTATTAATGCCGTGTGAGATGGAATTTTTTACACAATATATCACGCATTCACATCGGCCAGTAGATCAACAGCCTATAGGCGCTGCATCCACCTTTCACGGCCTATTATTCCAGGTCACACGGGTATTTTGGTGGACATTTTTATCTACGCCTATGCAATTTTGCCAGGAAAGACCCTTTTGTCAATCGTGGGATCTTTAACGTGCATACCCCAATGTAGTGTACACGAAGCAATCACAGAAACACACACACAGTTGTATAAAGTTGTGCGCACACACACACACACACACACATCCTCACACACACTTTCTATCACCTTTTGTAACCATATTCTTTATGTTTTGAAAAGCACTATCAAAAAAAGTTTTAAAAAACAACATATTGGAGGAGATCAGCTTTGTGTGAAGGGGAACGACTCTCTGTGAAAGCTGTTGCAAATAGTTAACTGTGTACTTCAGGAACGAAATAAAACATCATTTGAACTACTGAAACTAACAAAAATAATCTTTACCAAATGTGACGGTCCACCACGAAACCAGTCTTAAGTCGCACCAGACGAAAGCGAGCTAGTTCGAGGAAAAGGCACTGAGGGTCTATCTGGGTGAAATTCACTTTTTTGCAGAAACGTGTTCTGTAGACTCCAAATTACATGACAACCAAACAAATATGCCAAAATCAATCGCTAAATAGTTAAATTATTGGATTTAAATGCAATACATTCATCAAAAAAGTCCAGCATGACATCAAAATGCCTCACTTTGACCGATAATTTGCTTAGTGTATCCCTGACAGGGCCCCAACAAGTTTGGTACCGTCGGAAAGCTTATTGCATCAGCTTTCCCGCCCTGCTGTGCAGTGGTTAAAAAGACCCGTCCACTTCCTCCAAATAAGGAAATCGTGACGTAAACAAACTTTAAGATTGAACCAATCAGCTTTGTCTGCCTTCCAAAAAGGACTAGCAACGGCCTCCTCATTGGTCAAATCAGTCCAGGGGGAAGTAACACAGTATGATTTCCGTTCGCTGAACGAAACCAAAACAATGACTGACGTACGCCGATTGACAGCGCTTCTCAACTGCGATTCGCTTGAAAATAACCACGAACTCCAAGATTTGTTGTTGGATTTCTTTGCCGAAGACGTTGCTGGATTCAGTGACTCCGATTCTCATGCCGAAATATGTGACGCTTGCTGAATATGCGGACGAAGAGGAGACAGACCGTCCGCTCGTCAGTGTCAAAAGTTGAAAAACACCGTTGGCGTTTCTAATGGCACTGCATCAACTGCAAGAACACACGTAGTTGAGGCGAGTTGTAGAGGAGATGTGATGGAGGTGCATGCTGCAGTTCGTTAATTGCAACAGGGCTGTGATGTGCTCGAGAGAACTCGCCTTCGTTGCTGCAAAGCCAATGGAACTGGCTGCAAACAGATTAAAGTTCCCGACGCTGCACCCAGAAATACTCGTCGTGGATGTATCACCCAGTTTGATCCGGAGGAAATTGTAGCTCTACAGCTCTCAGTGCAAGACATGTGACATGTATAAAGGTGAGGTTGGAGGTGGTGTCAACATTGATGTGCAAGAGCTTTTGTGATGAACAGACTGTCACAGTGGAGGAGTTCCTGTGTTTGGGATCTACATTCTGATCTGTACGTATTCCTATTCGATGCCAACAAAGTGACTGATACAAGTAAGTTGATTCTGCTCAAGTGTTTGTCAAACTAATGGACAAAAACGTAGGTGAGATGCATGTAACCTCTTTATTCCTGATAATGACAGTGAAAATGTTTGCTGATGTGTATGACCTGTATTTGACCGTTTTCCTCCACATGTATGATGTAAACAAAGCCTTCAAAAATGGTGATAATTGTTCTTTTAACCCTTCGTTTTGCATTTAAATGATGCATGAAAGATCAAAGTACACTTGTGCAACATTTGGAAGGGTGAGGTTAATTTTCAACCCCCGTTGCTAAGGAAAATGTGAAGCTGGTGCCTTCCAAAACTTTCAAGCCCGATTTCTCAAAATGGCCGCCGGTCAACTTCTTTCATAAAAATGGCCGTAATATCGTTATTTATTGACCTAGAGCTTTAATTTTTTTTTCTAAACATCCAGGAAAGACTAACAATTTCAAAATAATAACTAACTCAAATCATCCAAATTTCGACTTAAGACTGATTTTGTGATGGACTGTCACAAATGAGGCAGAGCACTATTTAGAGAATGAAAGTTGCTTGTTCATTTCAATGCTTGTTATTCTCAGGTGCCAGGAGATTGGTTCCGTATAACTCTCGCTTACTCCATTACACATGCCGTATGCATTTAGAGCGCTTACTTCCCTTTGGTTATTTGATATTGAAACTAACAGATAAAGAAGTGAGTAAGCTCAGCCACTCACTTTGTACGGCCAAACTTGGCGGCCAAGTGTACAGGCGTCTGCTCCTCTTCATTCTTGCTGTCAATGTCGGCACCATTCTCCAGCAACAACTGTACATCACAAGTACACACATACAAGGTTTACATTACAGTGGAACCCCCCTCGTAAGACCTCAAAATATCTGAGAAAATTAGGTCTTAAAAAGAAGGGAGTCTTAACATGGGGGTACATTTAGTAGTATTTACAGAGGTTAAATATCTGAGAAAATTAGGTCTTAAAAAGAAGAGAGTCATTAACATGGGGGTACATTTAGTAGTATTTACAGAGGTTAAATATCTGAGAAAATTAGGTCTTAAAAAGAAGGGAGTCTTAACATGGGGGTACATTTAGTAGTATTTACAGAGGTTAAATATCTAAGAAAATAAGGTCTTAAAAAGAAGGGAGTCTTAACATGGGGGTAAATTTAGTAGTATTTACAGAGGTTAAATATCTGAGAAAATTAGGTCTTAAAAAGAAGAGAGTCATTAACATGGGGGTACATTTAGTAGTATTTACAGAGGTTAAATATCTAAGAAAATCAGGTCTTAAAAAGAAGAGAGTCATTAACATGGGGGTACATTTAGTAGTATTTACAGAGGTTAAATATCTAAGAAAATCAGGTCTTAAAAAGAAGAGAGTCATTAACATGGGGGTACATTTAGTAGTATTTACAGAGGTTAAATATCTAAGAAAATAAGGTCTTAAAAAGAAGGGAGTCTTAACATGGGGGTACATTTAGTAGTATTTACAGAGGTTAAATATCTAAGAAAATCAGGTCTTAAAAAGAAGAGAGTCATTAACATGGGGGTACATTTAGTAGTATTTACAGAGGTTAAATATCTGAGAAAATTAGGTCTTAAAAAGAAGAGAGTCATTAACATGGGGGTACATTTAGTAGTATTTACAGAGGTTAAATATCTAAGAAAATCAGGTCTTAAAAAGAAGAGAGTCATTAACATGGGGGTACATTTAGTAGTATTTACAGAGGTTAAATATCTAAGAAAATCAGGTCTTAAAAAGAAGAGAGTCATTAACATGGGGGTACATTTAGTAGTATTTACAGAGGTTAAATATCTAAGAAAATCAGGTCTTAAAAAGAAGAGAGTCATTAACATGGGGGTACATTTAGTAGTATTTACAGAGGTTAAATATCTAAGAAAATCAGGTCTTAAAAAGAAGAGAGTCATTAACATGGGGGTACATTTAGTAGTATTTACAGAGGTTAAATATCTAAGAAAATCAGGTCTTAAAAAGAAGGGAGTCTTAACATGGGGGTAAATTTAGTAGTATTTACAGAGGTTAAATATCTGAGAAAATTAGGTCTTAAAAAGAAGAGAGTCATTAACATGGGGGTACATTTAGTAGTATTTACAGAGGTTAAATATCTAAGAAAATCAGGTCTTAAAAAGAAGAGAGTCATTAACATGGGGGTACATTTAGTAGTATTTACAGAGGTTAAATATCTAAGAAAATCAGGTCTTAAAAAGAAGAGAGTCATTAACATGGGGGTACATTTAGTAGTATTTACAGAGGTTAAATATCTAAGAAAATCAGGTCTTAAAAAGAAGAGAGTCATTAACATGGGGGTACATTTAGTAGTATTTACAGAGGTTAAATATCTGAGAAAATTAGGTCTTAAAAAGAAGAGAGTCATTAACATGGGGGTACATTTAGTAGTATTTACAGAGGTTAAATATCTGAGAAAATTAGGTCTTAAAAAGAAGGGAGTCATTAACATGGGGGTAACATTTACAGAGGTTATGAACTAAAAATCTGAAAGAACCGGGTCTTAAAACAGGGGTTCCACTGTATTCTTGGAAAGTAAACTTCTTTCACCGTTTCAGATAAGTAGACAGACAGATTTCTGTGTTCCTCTACCATTCAGCAGTACCGTACTTTCAGGACTATAATACAGTAAGAGTCTTGTTTCTTTCATGATGATTGGTGAAAACTTTTGAGAGGTTTGCATATATGTTATAAATTATATCCAACATATTAATATGTCTCCAGCAAAAGAGTTAATTTTTTTAAAAGTTTTTGACAGAGTCACGACCATGCAGGAGAAGGCATGCATCACAAACCATTAGCGTTTTCTTCCCCCAAAAAAGCTTACAAAAAAGAAATTACACCTTAAAAAAATGCATATTTTCTTTTAAAATAGCCTTATAAGTTAAATATATTTATGATAACGCTGTAGATATAGGCATTCACAACAGCAGACACACATGCACGCTTTCTATTTTATCTCCCACAATTCCGAAAGGAATATGGTCAAGTGAGAGCGATTGCGGGATCCCTTTCCTCTTTACATTGTGGTCGATAAAATCCCAGACTTCACTTACTAAGGTAAGCGCGTCATTATTATGTAATTACATAGCATATTAACTCTACTTGTCCCAATATAAGCCAATTTAGTCCTAAGATCACGTAAAAATCAACTAGTCAGTCAGTCAGTCAGTCAGTCAGTCAGTCAGTCAGTCAGTCAGTCAGACACACACACACACACACACACACACACACACACACACACACACACACACACACACACACACACACACACACACACACACACACACACACACACACACAATCACACACGCAGAAAGAGAGAGATTATAATGTAACAATACCTTGACGACATCCAAATAACCTTGCTGGGAAGCAATGTGCAGTGGAGTAGAGTCGTACTGATCTGTCACGTTGATCAAGCGCTTCAACTGAGGATAAGACAGCAGTTTCTGCACACAAACACACACAACTTTCTTCACATGATGTATGTATTTAAGTGTAGGCTACGGGAAGATTTGGTTGTTTGGTTTCTGCTCCTTCACGTGGTACTGTACTGCAACTCTTCAATTGATTACTGTATTCATACAATTTTCTATTTTTTACCTTTGTGCTTGTCCTTTGAGCAATATATAGCAGCATGGGTGAAACCTAGGAAAATCAAATTGACTGAAATTTTTTTGAGGCAGGGGTCCAGGGGCCGCTCAGGCCCTGGCGGGGTACGGGGCAGGGCCCCGTTAGGGGGTCCAGGGGGGCAACGCCCCCCGGCCGAAAACGAATTTTTGCATTATTCATTGTGATTTTGTGCCCTTTCCTGGCAAAAAAATACACTATCATGCAGGTCAAAAAAATACCTTCAGATTCTAATGATTTGGTAAAAAGGGTAAACAAAATCAAAACAATTCACAGAAGTAATCATTTTTTTGTGTATCCTTTCACACTTGCATCTTCCAACACAACGACACAATTGATAACAATTAACATTGACAACAGCCATACTACATGAAATAGAAAGTGAACAACTGAACAACAGAAATAAAAGTTCGAAATATTTAATTTAATATAAGAAGCAAACATTGCCAGACAGGCATTGAAATAAATGATGAAACAGAATGTCACACATGCAAACAGCATGATGTAGCACTGCACAAAGTAGCAACTAAGGAGTAGCATCTCTTATACAGTGGAACCCCTCTCTAAGAACCCCCTCTCTAAGGACTACCCCGCCACAACGACCCTTTTTTTTTAACCGATGTGTTTCCTTATATAGTTGTCACCAGTGTAGCGACCACCCCGCTGTAACGTCTAAGGACCGAACTAACAGCTTGTGCAACGACTTTGTCAGACAAAGCCAAGACTCTCAGTCAGCGTAACCCATCACTGACAAAAGGCACTAAACCGCTGAGAGGTGTGATGGTTGGGTGGGCTGAGTAAACATCACAAACCAATCATCGAGATCAAAGGCAGGTCCATTGTGATAGCTGGGTGGCCTTGTTTATAGGCACTGACCTTCTTCCCAGGGGTCATTGACCCAGTTTTAGCTACGAGAGGTGGTTCCCCTTTCATATCTGAGAGAGGAAACACTTCCTGCATCCGGGTCAGTGACCGAGTTTAACCTATGGCGCGGTCTCTTTGATGTCTTGAGAGGAAACTTGGCCAGGGTACTGAGATCTGAGTGCACCAGAACTGGTGGACACCATCCACAATGTCAAACATGAAATCGAAGCAGTTTGCTTGAGGAAACGGTCGTCAGCAACTCAAACTTCTCTGTTTTCTTTTTTTAAGAAAATCTGAGGTGACTTTCTTTGTGGCCCCGCCCCCTCCCTCTGTAAGGACCCCCCTCCATAAGGACCGATTTTTGTCAACATTTTCAAGGTCGCTAGAGAGGGGTTCCACTGTAGTGCAAAGTTCTCAAGGAAAAGCACTTGAGTTTCAAGCACCAAACTTATCACACACAGTTTTAGTTTCATGAACTCCAACCAGTCCCATCGCCATTTGTTGGCTAGACCAGCATCAATAAGATCTGTCCGTGCGTTTTCCGTCAAAACCGGCATCTTTGTCGCAGAAATCGTGTCACCACTTCGTAATGCCTGCCAAAACACGAGAGAACTTTTTTTTTTAATCGTGATGCAGAGCGAATCCGAAAGCAAAGAAACCTCACCTACGGGGTTTACCGCGAGCACGGGCAAAAGCGCTTCCGTTTCCAGGCAAACTGCAACCGGTTCACTATAGCAGTTCGAAAACGCGTTCCGCAAGTAGTTTCGAGTTTTTTTTTCTCTCTCTCTTTTTTTTCTTTTTTCAAAATTGCGGATTGACGGAATTTCCGTCAGACTTATTTTCAGATTGACGGATTTCAGTCAATTGACGGGCTAGTTTCACCCATGTAGCAGTGCATGGACATAATTCTCCATGCTTCCATGAACACCAACATCAAAGTTTTCTCACAGTGGTACCTGCAATGTGTGGCCCCTCTGATGAGAGGACACCTCCCTTAAAAGGACACGTTCTGGCGTCCCTTAGTCTATTACCAAAATATACCTGTCATGACAGGCCACCTGCAATGTAGCGACACGTTCAGATGGTCCCAAGGGTGTCCTTTCATAGCAGGTACCACTCTATCGAATATTCTCACCTCCAGTACAGCCAGTTTGTTCTCCTCGGCAGCCAGGTAAATGACCGTTTTGTCGTACTTGTCCACAGCCGTGTAGTCAGCGCCTTTCTGCACCAGCAGCTCTACGGTCTCCACGTGGCCGTATGTTGCCGCTAGCAACAGGGGCGTGTAGTTATCCTTGTCACGGCGGTTAATTCGAGCACCTCTGCAATGAGGGAAGTCAACATTTAACCCATACCGCTCCAATGTTGCAGATTAGCGACAGCATTATTTCAACCCGGATATCACTTGAGTTACTATTTGTCAAATGAAAGAAGGTTTGTTTTTGCTTTCATCTAAACAAAAACAAAATAGTAAATTGACCTCCATCTGAAAACTCCCTCCCTTTCTCTCTTCTTTGTTCGCTCAGACAGGCACCCCTTTCCTCCTCACAAATGCTACAGTCCGCTGAAGGGTCTCCACAAGGCCGTAGAGTTTGTCCCCCACTGGTGTGTCAGCAGGCCAGATTTCTGCTCTCCGGTTTGGGTGTTTTGGGTGATTTGGACTGTTTTGGGTGATTTGGACTGTTTTGGGTGATTTGGACTGTGTTGGGTGATTTGGACTGTGTCGGGTGATTTGGACTGTGTTGGGTGATTTGGACTGTGTTGGGTGATTTGGACTGTTTTGTGGGAAATGTTCCCTCCCGTTCAAGACCTGATTTGCTCAAATAGTTGGAGGTCTAAACCCCGGGGGTATGTGGGGTGGGGGGTCAAATGCAAAACACATAATGAACTTAATATTCCTGCCCTTCCATACTTTACCTGTCCACAAGGAACTTGACCACCTCCATGTGGTTCAAGCCGGCCGCTTTGTGCAGGGCGGTGGCCTGTTCATCGTTGACCACACAGACACACAGACAGCACACAGACAGACAGGTGAGGGAGAAAAAAGTGCAATCTTCACCTGTCCACAAGGAACTTGACCACCTCCACATGGTTCAAGCCGGCCGCTTTGTGCAGGGCGGTGGCCTGTTCATCGTTGACCACATCGATGCGAGCCGAGTTCTCCACCAGCAGGCGAGCGATACGGATGTCACCTGACATGGCCGCCAGGTGCAGGGGGTACATGTAGTGCTTGCGGGGTCGGTTCACCTCAGCTCCTGAAAATTACACACAAAGCATTGTTCACATTTATGGTGTGTTTTTTCATACAGTGGAACCCCCCTTTTAAGACCTACAAAAATCTGAGAAAATCAGGTATTAAAAAGGAGGGAGTCTTAAAAGGGAATTCCACTGCACGATTTAACGCCCCACATTGACGTGCTTGGCAAACAAAACAGAAAAAGTATTGCAAGCACTGTTTGGAAATGGTCTACAGGTCATACTACACAACACTTAAAAACAAACTGGTGATTTCATTGTTGCTAAATTTGCAACACATGGGAAAAAATCAGAGCTATCATCTTGCACATTTAATTACAACACACATAGAGGATCCGTGTTACACTACAATCAATCAATATGAGTCTTATATCGCGCATATTCCGTGGGTACAGTTCTAGGCGCTCTGCAATGATGCCGTGTGAGATGGAATTTTATATAAGGCCAGTAGATTGCAGCCATCTCGGCGCATATTTACCTTTCACGGCCTATTATTCCAAGCCACACGGGTATAGGTAGACAACAGAACCTTCCTTTCAAGACTTCCCAAATTTGTCAGACTCTATTGTCTCAGTGGTTCTTATCATGGATTTCGTAACATTACCTACATTTTAAGATGTCTCTTCCCTTTTAATACCAACAGTTCTAGATTTTTAGCAGTCTGAAAAAACTAAACGGGGATGGGGGTGTACAGGTGGGAGCTACTGTTGCATTTCATCTGGGTGGTTTTAAGGAAAAAGGGCACTTTATATCTTTTTAAAAACCCAGAACATTCACCGTTTGAAATAAAAACAAAAAACTCTCACGTTTCTCCAAGCACGTTTTGGCTGTCTCATAATGTCCGTTGTCCACGGCAACGTGGAGACAGGTGCTGCCCTCTACATCCTGATCTGTCACCATCTGAAACAAGGCACAGAACACTGTATTCACAACCTCAAGTACAGTTGATGGGCGGTTTAATATGCCAGCTGTTGTCCATCAGTCTCTGAAGCCTGACCATATGAAATGACAAGTAACTCATTAATGGTACAGTGCTAGCAATCATGCACACCACCACAAATGTATCCAGGCTGTGATATGGGATGATAGCGCCCTTCCACCTAGATGTATCCAGGCTTTGATATGGGATGATAGCGTCCTTCCACCTAGATGTATCCAGGCTGTGATATGGGATGATAGCGTCCTTCCACCTAGATGTATCCAGGCTGTGATATGGGATGATAGCGTCCTTCCACCTAGATGTATCCAGGCTTTGATATGGGATGATAGCGTCCTTCCACCTAGATGTATCCAGGCTGTGATATGGGATGATAGCGTCCTTCCACCTAGATGTATCCAGGCTGTGATATGGGATGATAGCGTCCATCCACCTAGATGTATCCAGGCTGTGATATGGGATGATAGCGTCCTTCCACCTAGATGTATCCAGGCTGTGATATGGGATGATAGCGTCCTTCCACCTAGATGTATCCAGGCTGTGATATGGGATGATAGCGTCCTTCCACCTAGATGCATACCAAAACTCAACAGTCGGAGGCTTTCTGTGCAGAGCGGACATTTCTTGCTGAACTGATTTGTAACTGACACCTTTCTGTGCAGAGCGGACATTTCTTGCTGAACTGATTTGTAACCGACACCTTTCTGTGCAGAGTGGACATTTTTTGCTGAACTGATTTGTAACTGACACCTTTCTGTGCAGAGCGGACATTTCTTGCTGAACTGATTTGTAACTGACACCTTTTTGTGCAGAGTGGACATTTCTTGCTGAACTGATTTGTAACTGACACCTTTCTGTGCAGAGCGGACATTTCTTGCTGAACTGATTTGTAACTGACACCTTTCTGTGCAGAGCGGACATTTCTTGCTGAACTGATTTGTAACTGACACCTTTCTGTGCAGAGTGGACATTTCTTGCTGAACTGATTTGTAACCGACACCTTTCTGTGCAGAGCGGACATTTCTTGCTGAACTGATTTGTAACTGACACCTTTCTGTGCAGAGTGGACATTTCTTGCTGAACTGATTTGTAACTGACACCTTTTTGTGCAGAGTGGACATTTCTTGCTGAACTGATTTGTAACTGACACCTTTCTGTGCAGAGCGGACATTTCTTGCTGAACTGATTTGTAACTGACACCTTTCTGTGCAGAGCGGACATTTCTTGCTGAACTGATTTGTAACTGACACCTTTCTGTGCAGAGCGGACATTTCTTGCTGAACTGATTTGTAACTGACACCTTTCTGTGCAGAGTGGACATTTCTTGCTGAACTGATTTGTAACCGACACCTTTCTGTGCAGAGCGGACATTTCTTGCTGAACTGATTTGTAACTGACACCTTTCTGTGCAGAGCGGACATTTCTTGCTGAACTGATTTGTAACTGACACCTTTCTGTGCAGAGTGGACATTTCTTGCTGAACTGATTTGTAACCGACACCTTTCTGTGCAGAGCGGACATTTCTTGCTGAACTGATTTGTAGCTGACACCTTTCTGCAAAAATAATTCAGCAAAACATTCCCACTCTGCACAGAACAGACTGCAGACAGGCTAGTGAGTGACGGTATGTCATTCTGATAATCAGCGCTCCACGGCTATCGCCAGTTGTCTCTCTAACCAGACGCTAAAGTCCCACGCGAATCTATCAAAACAAGAATACAGAGTTATCTCCCATATGTTGTTCGCGAGCAGAGTTTGCGAGACGAAAATGATTGCAGATTGGCCGACTTCGACAGGGATCTCCGTTCTGTTCTTCACAGTTACGATAAAGACATCGTTCTTAGGTCAAAACACGTTGAAATTTTGGGACTGCTGCCGGAAGGAGACCGTAATATATGGTTGCATCACTGTCAACTGGTTACAGGTTTTTGGGTTTTAATGTCCCTTCAGCAGATGCTAGCTGCTATTCGAGACCGCAACTGGTTACAGAAAAAAATTGTCTGCTCCAGCGAGCGCCGAAACCAAACGGTTGATTATCACGTGAAAACTTTTGCCATATTTAGAGTTGTTTGCACAGTAAATACAGCCGCGAAAAATAGCTCGCTTGAAACTGTCTTACATATCAATTCCTTTGTAATTTAAAAATTACGCAACACCATGAAAAATCATTATCGACGATCGCGAATCTGCTTATATCCCAGACCTGTTTACCCTAAACCCGAGGCAAGAGTACTTTCCCAAAAAGTTGAGTGTATTTTTCAAAAAGTTGGTGTACTTTGCAAGCAAACCCATATGGGCTAGGGAAAATGTACGCGTGGGTGCAAACGTGTTTGTGTAAGAATAGCATGTCTTGTGAACACCTTCAGCATTTAACTCCTTCCAATACAACAGGGATGAAACAATTTTATTTACCTGTCAGTTTATAGCATTATAACCAGTGTCTTCCAAACAGATTGATAATGAAAAGATGAAGTTCGTGAAATAACTTCTGCGGTTGACATTGCTTCAGCGCGGACTACAGCCTTTTCTTCTGGCAGGATTTGCTTTGCGAATGAACTTCATAATTCCTTGGCAGCTTTCAGCGGATTTCTTTGCAGCAACCTTGTCCAGGTCCAGCAAGTGCGTTTCACTGTTATTACAAAATTGAACGTAAGCATAATTTATTAAAATGACAGTAAGACTTCTTAGGCCTGTTGCAGTCTACGCCAAATAAGTTAGGTTAGACAGAATTGAGCTTCCGCGTTTCCTCTAACACAGACACAGGCTAGGGAGGGAATGATATTAACCATGACGGCGGGTTGAGAGCCGGGGGAGGGAGGGATGCTCATCTCAAGTGCACTATGCAGTAAGAAAGCGATCTGACAAAAACTTTTTTCTCCACAGTACACAAACAATGTAGAGTGTGCATTGGGCAATGGTGCCAAGCGTCGATCAAATACATACACAGTGAGATGTATAGTTATGATGACTGGGGTAAGAGTCCATATAACGCACGTTTTGTTGTTGTTCTTTGTTTGTATACTTTTTTGTTTGCTTGCTTACTTCCTTTTGTTTGCTTCATTATGTGTTTGTTTGCTTGCTTGCGTAACTGGGTGGTTGTCGTAAGGTGACCTGGGTTGATCTGTCGGTTGGTTGGTTTGTTAGTTGGTGACGCGGGATAGTTGGTTAGTTGGTGTGTTGGTTGTATGCTTGCTTGTTGTTGGCCTTATGATGTTAGAAATGAATCTCGATTGAAAACTACAGTACTTTCCCCCTCATGCCTAATTCAAATCACTGATCAACCTGTTGAAATAGTATCCACAAGGAACATCCTGTTGAAATAGTATCCACAAGGAACATCCTGTTGAAATAGTATCCACAAGGAACATCTTGTTTCTTTGTGTCGTCATATTGTACAAACTTCGCAGCATAAAGTCACAAAGGTCCATTGTATAGAATAGAGATACAATCACTGAGGCATGATGACATCCATAGATTCACTACAAACCAGTGACGTCAAAGATTCGCATACAGCTACACCCTTCACTCTTCTCTGAAAAATAGTGCCCGACATGTCTTAGGATATTGTATGAAAACAGTCTTTTCATTTTAACTAGAGCGTGAAAGCTGTTGCTATATTTGAAAACACACACACACACACACACACACACACACACACACACACACACACAAACACACACACACCAACGGTTAATACCTTTGACAAACTGTGCTATTGTCACGTGTTAGTATGGCTTTTTCCTCATTAAACAATGTAAAATGTTAAAAAAAATTTTTTTAAAAAAACCTTGTCCAGGTGAGTTTTGGAACTGCAGTGTCGTTCGATGTCATATTTCCCAGCATGGGCAACGGAGAAATCTGATTTACAATACTTGCAGTGTGCATGACTTTTCCCCCATAGTAGACTCCACAGTTCCTGGCTCTTTCTTATATTTCTCCAAGAAAATCTGCTGCTTCTGCTGTTTAGACTTGGTACAGTCATCCGAAACGGGCACATTTTTCCGCTTCATTTTGCCACGAATGTCCAGACGATCGCACGTGCCAACAACTGAACAAGGTTTCCACAGCTGAAGACTCGCTGTCATCGTTATCTCCCGGCTTCGACCGAAACCGGTATCAGTTGTACCATTCCGTAATCAGCACACCAACACCGGAAAACGTATTCTAGACTTTTTCTTAGGCGTATTTTGTGCGTGTGTCGCGTATTTGCGTACCGATAATAATTTGGCGTACAAAATACGCCCAAATCGTACTGGTAAACAGGTCTGATATCCATAACACTTTACGAAAAGATCTAAATATGTAAAAAATCGATTTCTTACCCACAGAAAGAAAACCAAGGCATCCTGTCAAGGATAGAATGAGACCCGAAGGAAAGTAACTCATTTTTGACCTGAGTTCATGATGATGGTATGTATTCAAGTGGAAGAATGATTTCTCCCAATATACATTAAAAAATCCTGGACACATCACATCTCTGATGGTTGATGGGAGTGTTACTGTTAATACTAGAATGTATTTTAAATTCCTTATACCGCAGCCCAGCAACAGGCAGAAAGACAGAACAAATTGTCAAAATAGCCCATTGATTTTAAAACGGATCAGTCAATCAACCTATTGTTTTTTGTTCCGCTTCTACTCAAACCTCTGCAGACCATTTTGATTCCCATCCTATATTATCAATAAACTAATGAATCAATCAACTAAGTAATCCAAAAAAGTTTCCTCACATTAGAAATCATGACCCAAGCCTCCGGAGTCTTGGCACCGGCCTCAAACAAAGCCTGCACCAAATCCATGTTGCCCTCTGCGCAAGCGTAATGCAGCGGGGTGCACTGTTCAAGGTCGATACAACGGAGGTTGGCTCCCGCTTCAATCAGCATTTTGGCCACTTCCACCTGGTTGTGAATGGCTGCCATGTGGAGAGGGGCGATGCCCTGCTTATCTTGAGCCTAGGAAATACAATGAGGCAGAATGCTATTATATTACCGTTCATACGAAACGGGGGACTACCAACGTTGCAGCATCAATACTCAAAACCAAGAAAGATTCATTTTTTACTTCATTGACCTTAATTTTTTCATTGCATTCATGTGCACCCATCCATCCCCCACACACATACAAAATCTGCACATGTGCCCATGGAAAATTATCTCTTTCAACAACAAAGCAAATAATGTAACACAAATTCAGGCTCATGTACAACAAAGTATACATTTGTATTTACTGTATGCCTGACTCCATTATTTTACTCTTTTTTTTAAACCTGACTCTAATCTTTTAGTGCAGATTTGACTGAAAGTAAGTCAACTTTGAAAAGGGCAGTCACCATTCAAATACTTTTTTTTTTAAATTGTCTTTTCAAATCATCCCTACTTCTGTGAGACTTATATTGAAAAACAACAAAACAAATGATGTTGTGACAAAAGGTCGTGCTCCAGACCCCATGTGTGTTTGTAAGCAATTAAACAACATTATCAAAAACATGTATGTGTCTGTGTTTGTTTGTTGGATTGAAAATAGGATGAAGAGATACCTACGATAAAATTGTGTGTTTTAACAACAGCTTTGTGAATTAAATCTACGATGAAAGTGAAAAACTGCGGAAAAATTTCCCGCCGAAACCAATAAGTATGAACTCATACTTTTGTTATCAACCCAGAACACTCTTTTTAATGCACAAAACCAAACTGCATTGTAAATCTGGAAATAAGAATAATAAATCAATATGTGTGTAAACAAACCTGCTTCTATATAAAAATATTTAATTAGAAACGGAGAAATTAACTTCAGGTTGTTGGTTGTGACGATGTTTGTCCGAAGTGACAACGATGTTTTGACATCGTGTGTATGTATCATCTATGCTCCGGTCCGAACTTTTGCAGTTTCCAGAACACAAAAAGAATTAATGTATTAGTTGAGATCGCTGGGCATTTGAAATTTACAAACATGACAGAGATATGCCGAATAATTTGCTAAGCATCGAATCATTTGTCCGGACGTCACAACCAAACAATCACGAATTTTTCAACAACTGACACTCTCCGTTGACTTCCGATCGTACGTTTTAATAGCATCGCTCCCAACTGATTTCAAACCGAGGCTTGTTTTTCTTGGAAATGGCGCGTCGAAGAAGGGAAGGTAAAAGAGCTTCGTTTGTCCGTATTTTCTGAATTACAAGTTGACGTCACAACCGACATCTACATCACAACCGACAAACAATCTGTTAGAAATAATTTTTCATTGAACTCATTTCGAATTTGCATGTTATTCAAACGAAACAGAGCGCATCAAAATACGACACACTGCTCTCTGTTTGTTGTTCGCGCTCATCGAATGAGTGCGATAGGTAAAAAGCTGAGAGAGGACAAATTATTTTGTATGTCCAAAGTCACAACCGAACATGACCGACATACGAAATGTAATTCACGGCTGTTTCGAGAAAGCAAACAATTTGAAAATGTTCGTTCGATGTTTTGTACAGCAGCTAATTATTGACGACAAGCAACTGAATGAATTTCTGCATGAATATTTCCAATTCACACATAGTTTACTGTCGGTTGTGATGACTTCTCCAGAAGACAAACATGCTATGTTCACTGTCATAACCAACTTACCTTACATTTCTTTGGTATATTTTTTGGAATTTTTGTTGTTGTTGTAAGCTGTTTTCCCTTCTTTTAAAGTAGTAGTAAAGAAGTAGGTCAGTTGTCAATTGATTATCAGACGACACTAGTTGTAGTAGGCCTACCAGTAGGTCATGGCCTAAAAACTCAGTTTAACTTTTAAGTAAAAAAAAAAATGTTGGGTGTCACTGTCAGTGCAGGCTCTGTGTGTGTGTGTGTGTGTGTGTGTGTATGTGTGTGTGTGTGATTGCTTACAGAGTTACATAAGCTATAGTTATGGGCTTATAACTTATATTGAATTAACGTTTTTGAATTAACGTAGCCTAAACAATTTATGTTGTAGTCCAGATTACTGCAGAATCCTGATCATCGCTGATGAAGGTGCATTTAAGATGCTTTCCCACTCTACAGCATTTTCCCATTTTCAGTTTATTTAACTTAAGCTACAAATTAATTATGACTTTTTCCAGGCCTGTCGTGAGTTGCACAGAGGAAAGAGCTTGCGAACGTTCGCTACGATAACATGCTAAGCCATAAACCAAAGGCTCTTCCAGTCCTCTTTATGGGTTTTGTTTTGCATATTATTAGTATTATATATGGAGAGAGAGAGAGAGAGAATGCAAAATAAGACAGAAAAAGAGTTGTCTGTCTTTTAGTTTTAACTTTAAGTGTTATGTTTAATTTTGTTTGTCCATCGCTATGTCATCACAACCGACCATAAGATTAAGCACAGTCATCGTAACAAAGGCTCTTCCAGTCCCCTTTATGTTTTTTTGCAAATACTAGATCTGTAGTAGTTAAGGTAATAGCCCCCCAAAATTGTTTTTGTATTCTCTTTTGTTGAAAATGAAATGACAAGCATCAAGTTTGTCCATCGCCTAATCATCACAACCGACTCAAAAAGTGCCATGATCATGGTAATTTGAAGTTTGTGAGCTCTTTTGTGTGTGTTTTTATGTAAAAGGAATTACATATCCTTGATTTTAACTGACAGAAGTGTTCTTTTGTCATTTATTTTGTAAACACATCAAACGGAAATGTGATGTTTATGTCGGTCGTGATGTTGGACAAAACATCATGTATAAAAAATAAATAATGTAAGTTGGTTTTGGAATTGTTTGCGTGTAATTCACTGGTGTTGTACTTTCTTTTGATTTATAAAAGGTATTTGGATTGCAGAAGTTTCATTTATGGAGGTAAATCAATCAAATGGTATGTCCAGCATCACGACCAACATCTGTCAGATTGTTAACAAAATATGCTTATTCTACAGAACCCGCTGACCAAACTATCTTTTCCTATTTTATTTTATGTAATGAAAATATGAAACATTCAGCATAAAAATGCACTTGTGTCAAAAAATATTTTTTGATTTTTGATTTTTCTACTCTTTTTGCCACGACCTTTTGTCACAACATCATATACATTGGAGAATTGGGGGCTGGGAGAGATTAAGTCAGGTAAAGGGGGGGGGGGAAAGGGGGGGGGGGGTGAGTGGGGTTGGGACGAGAAATGGGGGCCTGAAACACAGAGGTATCAAGAAACAATCGCCACAATTTATCCTCACCTCAATTTCAATTCCACGGATGGAGAGCAGGTCACGACACGCGATTTCGTTGCCTCGCATGGCAGCGAAGTGAAGTGGAGTCTGCCCGTAGATATCCCGAGCATTGGTGTCTGCCCCTTTGCTGATGAGATAACTGATGACGCTCTCCGTAGCCTGACCGAATTCTGCCTCATACTGTTCCAGCAAGGGGATGCCATTAAGTCCTGGCTGAAAACACAATAATACATTTTTGTATAATGATTAATATCAGGGTGCATATACTCCGACTCATACTGTTTCAACAAAGGGATGCCGTTAACCCTTACACTGGTGCAATTCCGTAACACATGTTACACAGCCACTGGTGAATTAACAGAGAGAAAAATAAAGAAAAACAGTCATATAGGTTTTCGCATCCATCGGAGGTATTCGGAACCGACCAAACAGACTGAGCCAGTAGCGTGATATATGTCGTGACAACCAGGTGACTGGGTATAATAACAAATTAGGCTCCATGGGTATTATAACAAATTAGGCTCCATGGGTATAATAACAAATTAGGCTCCATGGGTATAATAACAAATTAGGCTCCATGGGTATAATAACAAATTAGGCTCCATGGGTATAATAACAAATTAGGCTCCATGGGTATAATAACAAATTCACACAGTAACTGCTCATCATCTTTCTCCATTTTTGGATTAATCGCTTTTGCTCCTGGACTGACCTCAAAAATTAACTGCAAACATTGTTTTACGGTTTATAGTTCACAGGAATGAATAACAGCAGTCAAAAAAAGTGTTCACAAGTTACTCTGTCTCTCCTTCAACACACAAACGAACAGACAGACCGACAGAGAGTTAGACTGACACACACACACACACACACACAATCCTGCTGAGGAAAAACACCGCAAAAAAAACAAAAAAAAACCACCTTGAAAACATAGGAACAAAATCAGAAAATAAAGTGTTACTAAATCACTGACACAAAAAAATCTGTCACAAAAAAATCCACAGATCTGCAGTGTACACACGTGAACTCATTAACTGTTTCACTGATTTGATTAATCTCTACCTAAGTGACTACATGGTTGTGGTTTGCACCCAACTGGACAACCCTTTATAACACCGCATACTGCACTAAAAACGGACAGGTTGAAACTGATCTCTTTGATGACTCTTATTTATACGGCAGAGGCGACAAATAATCAACTTCACGATCAGCCACAAGGTTGCAATGGTGCTTGCAGCCACATTAGCTTGAATCTGCCTGTCTCTGCAAGTGCCTAAATAATGGCTAAGCAACAACATCGTAAACAAAATAAAGAAAACACTGACGGGAAAAAAACAAGTATTGCAGGCACACGAGGATGGGGAAGGCACAGCAAAGATTTCCGATTGGGAGAGGGAGAGGGGCCAAGTTTAATTTTAACCTCCGCTAAGTTGAGATCTTGAAAGACTATCATACTCAAATGTGCACACTCATATACACTAACACACACATACAAAGCAGCACCATTATAAACACATGCTTAAAGTTAATCTACAACTATTAAAAAAAATGTCTGAAAGCAATATCATTTACTGCAAATAAAAATTTAAAAAATTGTACTTTCGTGAAATATTTGTTTTTCTAATTTGAACACACAAAATCTTATCACTAACTCAGACATTTGTGTCAGAACAGTGAGTGAGTGCAGCACATACAGATGAAAACACACACAAAATCTTATCACTAACTCAGACATTTGTGTCAGAACAGTGAGTGAGTGCAGCACATACAGATGAAAACACACACAAAATCTTATCACTAACTCAGACATTTGTGTCAGAACAGTGAGTGAGTGCAGCAGATACAGATGCAAACACACAGAAAAATCATACATTACATGTAAAAAATAATACGCCTTCAAGCATTTAATCAAAAACTTAAAAAATACACACACACTAAACAGGGACTGCCAAACTTTGGTGAACTGCTTCTGAAGAGATGCAAAAAACACAGATGGGTTCAGGGAAGCTTAACAACACTGGCAGGGTTTTACCTTTAAGATTTTACCATTTCCTTCTGTTTTAGCCTGAAAATATTTTAAAGCAAACTTGTAAGAGCTTTTGCTAAAAAGTACTGTATATGCATGTACGTAGCTTTTTTGGTATACATAAACTTCATCCACTCTTTTGCTACTTTTTAGTCTGTCACCACGTTGTCTTCACTGAAGCTGATCACCGTAAATACCTTAGTCTTACACAACGAAACGATTGACTGTAACTAGCTAGTTACTTTTATAAACTCAAAAAAATCACTTGCTAAATAAGAGATTAATCAATCAATACAAATCACACAAAAATCATGCTGTTCAAACATTCATGCTGTTCAAACATTCATGCTGTTCAAACATTCATGCTGTTCAAACATTCATGCTGTTCAAACATTCATGCTGTTCAAACATTCATGCTGTATTTTGCTACAAAATTCAAACACAAAATTCAAAGGCGAGTTTTACAGTCACCCATAAAAAGTATTTCTATTTCGTAAAATTTCAAACCGGCCGAATATTCAACTGACCTAAAGAAAAGAAAATACAATCTTGCACGGGCACTGATCTGCTTTACTAATACTGCGGGAAAACCTAATCATTATAATCAAAAACATCCTCTGAAGTCACATAACGCTCCAGCATAAGCAAAACTGTCAAAACAGGTTAAGGTCATGTCAAATCTGCAAGTGGTTAGATTTTAGAAGCATTCAAGTTAATAATCACTCTGTAGCAAAGCTACATTCTGAGATTAAGAATAACTGACATCAAAACAGACTACAGAAAGTTTTCTTTCTTCCCGAGGACCACTGTCGACTGGAACTCCCTCCCATCAGATGTTGTCGAGGCCCCCTCCTATAATGCCTTCTGCTTGAGGGCAATGAGGGCCATACAGGCACAGTAACCGCCCTCCCCCCTGCCCTACCAAACTTTTTAAATTTTTTAAATTTTTATTTTATTTTTTTATTTTATTTTTTATTTTTTTTTTTTTATTAATCTTTGTTAAGGACACACACTTGCACTTCGCCAACATGTTAATAATGATCAATTCATTGATCGCTGAACATTATTGGAAGAAGAAGAAGAAAACACACACACACACACTCTGTCATTCACACACACACACACACACACACACACACACACACACACACACACACACACACACACACACACACACACACACACACACACACACACACACACACACACACACACACACACACACACACACACACACACACACACACACACACACACACACACACACACACACACACACACACACACACACACACACACACACACACACACACACACACACACTAAAGCAAACACAAACCCAAGACACAAAATCAATCAGAATGTTTCAGCATACCCTTCCTTTTGCTGTAGCTCCTGCTTCCTCCTGAGAAGCAGTAACAAAAGAATCATTAAAGAATCAATAAACATTGACCCTTTTAGATAGTGATACACATCTTACTTCTACAGTTTTTGTGAATATTCAATAACAATCCTTTGTCAGCGCTCTTGATGCATATGACATATGCAATAACAGTAAGTAAGCGCTTGGAGCTGTGAATCGGGACTTGCGTTATAGAAAAGTGCTTTATTACAGGGTGACCCCAAAAAAAGAGTACCCAAACAAAACGTCATAAATTGAACAAAAATAAAGCAATCTTCATAAAATTTATTTACACACACAAGTAGCCTCTGCATGATTTGCACAGAAAATTTTAGCGTTCTAGCTTGTCTTTCAGGAAAGTTATGCTCATTCTACAGAACATGCTCCAAATGGCCTCCCCAGGATTTAAATCCCCCAGATTTCTATCTTTGGGGGTTCCTGAAAGACAACGTCTACAGGAACAACCCACAGACAATCGCAGAACTCAAGCGAGCCATCACAACAACCATTCGCGGAATCTCGCAACAGGAGTGTGTGCGGGTGATTGATAACTTTGCGCGGCGAGTTCAAGTTTGCCTGAATCGGCGCGGAGGCCATTTGGAGCATGTTCTGTAGAATGAGCATAACTTTCCTGAAAGACAAGCTAGAACGCTCAAATTTTCTGTGCAAATCATGCAGAGGCTACTTGTGTGTGTAAATAAATTTTATGAAGATTGCTTTATTTTTGTTCAATTTATGACGTTTTGTTTGGGTACTCTTTTTTTTGGGTCACCCTGTATTATATTCTATTAGTTATGCGGAACCAGCCTCCTGGCACCAGTGGGAGAAGAACAAGCATTGAAATTAACAAGCCACTTACATCCTATAAATAGCACTCTGCCTCATCTGATTCTCTATTTGTGAAGATCAGCAAAAGCTCAAGTCTCAAAACACTCTTCATCCCACAAAAGACTGTGTCAGTGTTATGTGTTCGCTATTTTGACCAAGGTTTGTTATCTCCCTTTCTTGGCCTTTATTAGCGCACTAAATAAACATGACACTTGAACATTCAATGTTACTGATAAGAGTTGAAAGCCGACACAAAAAAATTAGAGTAGATGCCTCAGTGTCAGTGTTTTCTGGTCACATGATTTTGGAATAACCTTGAAATGATCATTGTTAACTTTTCAGATGCTCATCAAATTTCACACAAAAACAAATTAATGCACCCACACACACATCAAGAGCATATCTTTGACACACAGGTTATTCTGTAATGACATATTATACGTGTAATATACACAAGTCTGGTAACTATATAGAAACCAACTGGAACACCACAAAGTACGATGAAAACACTACCAAGGGTTCTGTCTAAATAATCCCTTTTCAAATAAATCAATACCATCAACATTCCAGCTATTTACCGAAGAAAACTGTCAGAGCTCAACCCCAACAAAGGGAACACAATTTTCAGTACATGTACATTCATCTAAACCTCATGAACCAAACACGAACAACAACACTAATTCAAACAAAAATTAAACAAGAGGCGAAGCCTTCAAGGCTCACGTAACAAATCGACAAACAGTAACACAAACTCAATCACTCCGTCACACACAGTACACACACACACACACTCACACACACACACACACACACACACACACACACACACACACACACACACACAGTAAGCATAGGTGAAACTATGCAAGAAAGCGAGACCCTGGATCTGCCAAGAAGTCTCGGCCCGCTCACAATAACAATGACCGAGACTTTCAGTAATTCCTTTGCGTGACGTCTAACCCTCTTACGTCATAATGTGACGTCTTCAAATAGTTTCTATCACACACGTCGAACACTTTTGACCGAGACTGACGTAATCCATAGACTCGGAAATGTTAAAGTTTCTACCACAGACATACACACATACATACATACATACATACGCACGCACGCACAGACAGACAAAGTTTATCATCGCATAGGCTACACTTACGTGAGCCAAAAATTAAAAAATAAACAGAAAAAAAATAGATTCTATCACATGAATCAATTATGACTGTAACATCACAATATCAACTCAAATGGACAAACATTACAGAAACTCATTACTCAGACACTAACAAACAAATCACATGTACTCAGAAAGGGAACCATAGTGAAATCAAAAAGAAAACAAACAAACCATAAGGTTATTACATTGGTACAATATATGTGACCCTCCACCACGGAATGAGTCTCATGTCACCTTTGATGATTTTCATATTTTTACATTTTCCTAAAGCGTTTTTTATGCTCTATCCAGTGGTGAAAACCGTTTTAGAAAAGAGCGAAAACTGTTTGAGTTATACGCCTGTGACTAAGGTGATCCTCACGCTGTTACCATACACTCTCCGGACTTATATCAAGTCTAGCGCAGAACCGCGCGAGGTGACATGCTTGTTTGTTTATTTGTTGCTTAACGTCCAGCCGACTACGCAGAGCCATATCAGGACGAGGAAGGGGGGGATGAAGGGGGCCACTTGTCAAGCGATTCCTGTTTACAAATGCACTAACCCATTACTTGTGTCCCAGCAGGCTTTAGTAAAACTAAATTAATACCTACTGGAAGATTACCAGTTTCCAGTATGTTAAAATAGGCTTAACCTATCTACTGCTGGACTTACATCAGAACACTAACAGATTAAACTATACATGAATCGCGAGACAAGCGGCAAGAGAAGAGATTTTTTGGAAAAAATACAGGTGAATGAGCAAGAAGGCACTGGGACAGGCTGATCTTTCTTAACCCAGTGTGGGATTTTCAGTGGGGCGACCACCCCCAACCCAGCGCGTCCCCGGGTGGCGGATAGGGGAACGGTCTTCAGATATGGAGATCAGCCGCTTGCGGCCGCGGACCAAACTGGCTCCGGGTGGGATCCCGGAAAATCCTCCCCCCTGTGCTCTCAGGGTAGGACGTACGGGCCATGAGCTAAGGGTGAGGTAACCCCGACAGAAAACCCCGAATGCTGAAGACGGAGGACCCGGGCCGCACGGCGCATTCTAACAAACCACGGGTACACGCACTTACGCAAATGATGACACAATCAACCAGCACAGATGGAAATGGCGCTCGCCCATTGAGGACCCCCCAGGGTGGAGCAGCGTCGGGTCCCATGCCTCAAAGGGACCCAGCCCCAACTACTGGAGGTCCCTCCCGCCCGTCTTGTCACGCCAGGGGACGCGGGAGGAAAGTGACTGGCACCACCACAACCAGGAAGAAACCCAGTCAGCAGCGACCTTTCCAGGTCATGCACTGGAACGCAGAAAGTATCCTGAACAAGAAGACAGAGTTGGAGCATATCCTGCATGAGAAGAACATGAACATCTGCTGTATTCAGGAGACGCACCTGACACCCCAAAAGTCCTTCAAAGTGAGAGGCTACCAATGCCTTAGGTCCGACAGAACAGACCGAAGCAAAGGAGGAATCCTGACCCTCATCAGGAACAACATCAATGCCTGTTTGATAGAAACGCACATGGAGGACTCCGAATATCAGGTGATTCGAATCCAGACGAAGACATCAGAATTCCATCTTGTCAACTTCTACTGCCCCAATGATAGACACCTCGCCCTTGACACGATCCCCGCAAAGGCCTCCAACTTCATCGTGGTGGGTGACTTCAACAGTCATTCACAGAGTTGGGGATATGACCACCTGGATCGGAGAGGAGAAGAGGTGGAGAACTGGCAGGACGACAAAGGTCTCATCCTTTTGAACAGTCCCTTTGACTGCCCTACATTCTACTCCAGAAGATGGCACACTACATCAACTCCTGACCTAGCCTTCTGCACGGAAGACATGCACCAGCTAACCAGCAGAGAGGTCGGAGAACAGCTAGGTGGAAGTGACCATCGGCCAGTCTTTTTGACCCTGGGCATGGAGTCCTGCACTGAAGCTTCCTTCCCTCGGTGGAACTACAAAAGAGCGAACTGGTTCCTCTTTAGACACCGCACCAGCGAACTCACCAAAGACATCAGAGTCGAGGGTCGAGACATCAACATGGTGGCGAAGGACTTCAACATGAGCATCCTCAGAGCAGCGCGTGAGTCCATTCCCAGGGGTGCCAGGAGAGACTATAAGCCCTACTGGAGCAATGAATTGCAGGAACTGGATGATGATCTGGCAGACGCCAGAAGGGAAGCAGAAGTCAACCCGTCACAAAACAACAACATCCGCCTCCAGGAAGCCAAAGCCAAATTTCTCAAAAAGAAGCTACAGGCAAGACAGAGAAGCTGGCAAGAGAAAACAAGCTCTCTGAACCTTGAGAAGGATGGCAGAAAGCTCTGGAGGCTCACCAAGCAGTTGAATGATGAGAACACCAGCAGAGGAAAGATCACATTAGAAGAGAACGGGAAGGTGCTAACTGGAAAGCATGCTGCCAACCAATTTGCTGAAAGCTATGCAGCTGAGAGCAACCTCCATGTTAGCCCCGAGAAACAGAGAGAAGCAAGAAGAGAGAAAAGAGAGAGACCTGCCAGACAGTCGACAGTGGACGCCATGAGTCAACCACTCACACTCCACGAGCTGCACTCAGCTCTGAAAAAGTCAAAGGCGAAGAAGTCCCCTGGCCCAGACGGCATCACCAACGAGATGCTAACCCACCTTGGTAGTGCAGCAGAGAACAAGCTACTCGAGGTCTTCAACAGCAGCTGGCAAGAAGGATCGCTACCACAACTCTGGCGAGAAGCGATCATGATCCCCATCTTAAAAAAAGGGAAGGATCCAAAGAAGGCCACCAGCTATCGCCCAATCAGCCTCACCAGCTGTGTTGTGAAGACCCTGGAGAGAATTGTGAACGAGCGCCTCAGGTTGTACCTGGAATCCAGGAACCTCCTCGCCCCTGAACAAGCTGGATTCCGACAGTTCCGCAGCACTGAAGATCAGGTCACTTACCTGGCGCAAGAAGTTGAAGATGCCTTTCAGGAACAGAAGCTGGTCTTCGTCACCTGGATAGATCTTCAGAAGGCCTTTGACAAGGTCTGGAAAGATGGACTCCTTGTAAAACTGCTGAGGAAAGGCGTGTCCAGCAACATGTACCAGTGGATTCGCTCTTACCTCTATAACCGCAGGGCAAGAGTTAACGTCGACCAGACCAAAAGCAAGAAGTTCCTCCTTCGTCATGGCGTCCCTCAGGGCGGAGTCCTCTCCCCCACACTCTTCCTTCTCTTCATCGACGATCTGGTGTCTGAGATGCCCAAGGGGATCAAAGCTGCTCTCTACGCAGACGACCTTGTGATCTGGTGCAAGGAGGAGCACGCAAGTACTGCCACCTACAGAATGCAGCAAGCGGCAGATAGGCTGAACGCATGGGCAGAAGATTGGTGCGTCTCCATCAACAAGGAGAAATCCTCCACCACCCTATTCACACTGTCGCCAAAGCAGAAAGCCGGAACCATTAGGCTTGGTGGAACTCCTCTGAGAGAGGATGAAGAAGCAACGTACCTTGGTGTCACCTTTGATAGACGGCAGACCTGGAAACCACACATTGCACAGGCAGAGACAAAGGCCCGGCGCAAGCTAGCCATACTCAGGAAGCTGGCAGGTACCACCTGGGGAGCGAACGAGAAGATACTGAAGACAGTATACCAGGGAACAATCAGACCCCACCTCGAGTACGGCTCCACAGCGTGGTCAACCTCAGCCAAGACAAACCTGCAGACCCTTGACCGTGTGCAAAACCAGGCCCTCCGACTCATCACCGGTGCAATGAAATCCACGCCCATCAAGGAAATGGAGAAGCTTACCACCATCCAACCCCTCTGTCAGAGAAGAGAAGCCAAGACTATGGTACAGGCCGAGAAGCTCAAGTGCCTACCCGACCACCCCATGAAGCACAGACTGAGCAACCTCACCAAGAACCGGCTTAAACGGAGCAGTTTTGTACACGAGAGCAAGAGACTTTCTCGACAGTACAGGGAAGTCCTTCCACAGAACACTCTACCTCTGACTCAAGAAGAAGAGGAAACCCCCAAGGCAACAGAGAAACCAGGCATCCAGATCTGCACCAGTGTTCCACATGTTACCTCAGGAGAAGATCAGAATGACACAGCTCGACAGGCACTCACCTTAGCCCTGATCGACGAACAGTACCCAAAAGAGGCGTGGATCCATGTATACACCGATGGATCAGCAACTAACGCCGTGCTCAATGGAGGTGCAGGCATTCTCATCCAGTTCCCTGGGGGACATACAGCTACATCCAGCGTTGCCACTGGCAAACACTGCACAAACTATAAAGCAGAAGCAGAAGCTCTCATGCAGGCCGCCTCCTTCGTTCAGGACTCCGCAGACCCTTGCTACCAAGTTGTCTTCCTCTCGGACGCCCTTTCAGTCCTTCAGGCCCTAGAGAACGACAAACTCCCACAGCTGGCCAAAGCATTACAGATGGTCAGACAAACCAGAAGAGTTGTCCTCCAGTGGATACCAGCACACTGTGGGATACCAGGAAATGAAAGGGCAGATGAGCTGGCAAAAGAAGGAGCCGTGGAAGACCAACCTGAAAACAGTGTCAGCTTTAGTGAGCAGAAGACAATCATCAAGGCATTGATGAGGCCAAGGACAAACAGAGATGACTACCACACAATGTCCAGAGAGCAGCAAGTCAACCTCATCAGGCTGCGTACTGGCCACAACAGGCTCAATGCTCACATGAACCGAAAGTTCAAGCTGGCGCCATCACCAACCTGTGCCTGCGGTCAAGAGGACCAAACAGCGGAACACATCTTACAGCGATGTCCCTTACTAGATGAGGAACGAAAAGAAGTGTGGCCGTCACCAACTCCCTTGCAGACCAAACTATACGGCAGTCGACAGGAGTTGGAGAAAACGACAACATTTATCACCAGTGCTGGACTGATTGTGTAACCTCTGCGAACGCCAAGAAGAAGAAAGAACAAGCAAGAAGGCAGAACAAAGAAAAGAATTCATGAAGAAAAAGAGAGCATGACAGGAAAGAGGAACCAAAAATCTACCTAACAGCAAACTAGAAAGCTCCTGCGGTTCCAAAAACAGGAGGGACCTTTAATTTCATAACCGCAGTGCCCCACTGCGGGAGAGGTGACATGCGACTCATTTCGTGGTGGAGGGTCACATATGTGCAGTAAAAAAATACACTAAACATAAAAACACACAAAAACATGGAAAGAAATCACCATTCTCATGTTAACATCATTGTATCTCTGTTTACAACACAAAATGTAAGACACGATAGAAAAAAAAGAGAAAAAATATAAACAAAAAACATAATAACTAAAAAACACAAGTAGATGTAAATTAACGATTCATGCAGAACAAAAGAATAGGTGGAGAAAATGTTGCTGAAGAACTACAAAGTTATTTTCCTGTGTTGCTCTACACACAAAATAAAAACATTCACCCAGCTATCTGTGGTGGTTTACGAGGCTTACTGTGCCTTTAACTCAGCAAAGGCTATGTCAATCTGCATAAATTAATCTGCAGTAAATTCACACCCTGCCTAGGGAACAGACAAACTGTAAAACTGGTATTTGTCAACGTGGAAGGATGCTCTCATTCAACATAAACGCCTGGATGGATCCACCATTTTGTTTGTTTGCTTAACGCCCAGCCGACCACGAAGGGCCATATCAGGGCGGTGCTGCTTTGACATATAACGTGCGCCACACACAAGACAGAAGTCGCAGCACAGGCTTCATGTCTCACCCAGTCACATTATTCTGACACCGGACCAACCAGCCCTAGCACTAACCCCATAATGCCAGACGCCAGGCGGAGCAGCCACTAGATTGCCAATTTTAAAGTCTTAGGTATGACCCGGCCGGGGTTCGAACCCACGACCTCCCGATCACGGGGCGGACGCCTTACCACTATGGATCCACCATGATTAACAAGGTTTACACAGGAAGGAAGAAATGTATCTTCAGCATACAGTGGAACCCCCTTTTAAGACCTCCCCAAAAAATCTGAGAAAATCAGGTCTTAAAATGGAGGGAGTCTTGAAACAGAGGCAAATTTACAATTACAAAGACTATATGAACAGAACATCTTTAAAATGATGATGTCTGAAATTGGGGGAGGGGGGGGGGTCTTAAAAGGGGGTTCTACTGTAACAGGAGTCACAACAACAACTAAACTTTCACAAGAGACTAATAAGTCATTTACACACAAAAAAAGCTCTGGACACACTGAACACACTACATGCACTTCATGACATAACATGCAGACAACGTCAGAAACACACCTCCTCCCTGTCTTCAGCCGGTTTTTTCGCACCCTCCGGTTCATCATCGCTCTCAGAGTCATACTTAATTACCAGCTTTTTCAAGTTGGACAACGCCTTGATGAAGGACATGGCAGACAATGATTATTCAAATGAACCAGGTTATCCGATGCAATATCTAATTTAAAAAATATATTTATAATAAAATAAAACACAACATCAAACCTAAATGCAGGTTATCCAGAACAATGTCATATTCACAAAAATATATGTAATAAAATAAAATCCCAAACATCAAACCTGAATGATAAAGGCTGTTGTGCGGTTATTCATGTGGAGAACAAAAATGATGATATGTCACAAAAAAACAAAATGAGCAAATTCTAACAATCAACAGAATCATCATTTCTAAACAAAAATGGACTAAGAAAAAAATGCTTACTTCCTGTTTTGATAACTTAGTCATAATCTTCTCTGATGCAGTATTGTCAGGAACATAAACCAAAAATAAATAAAAACACCTGAATTATAAGTGACCTACCTCATCTTGATTTTGTTCAGCAGTGGGTTCCCTTTTCTTGTGCTTCTCACGTCTGTACCTAGCAGCGTGGTGCAATGGCGTGACATCGTCCTCTCCTCTTCGGTTCACGTCTATGCAGGAAGATAAGAGATAACAAAATTAATAATGACAGTAGCAATTGTGTGTGTGTGTGTGTGTGTGTGTGTGTGTGTGTGTGTGTGTGTGTGTGTGTGTGTGTGTGTGTGTGTATGCGCGTGTGTGTGCATGTTTCATCCACTTTCAATGAACATGGTCCTGGAGGCAAGCTTTAGAATAAAGAATGAACATACACACACACATACACATACTCTAGTATTATTAACACACAGAAAAACGCACAAATACAGAATGCAAACAATTTTCAATGTACCATTAATATCAATGCCAAAAGAGCACAGGGTAGGCTAGGTCATTTTGATCAGTCTTGTGTAAAAGTCTCATCTATTAGTATAAGGCACACAGTACAAAAAACAGTGATATCAGTACCACTACTTGTATACCACAGCATTGGACTACACACAAGATAACTGTGCTGTGGAACCACACTTTAACCCCCCCCCCCCCTCCCCCATCCCATTCTAAGGCACCCACACCCTTCCACTAAGTCCTTGCTTTTCAGTTGTTTGGATCATAACTACTGGGTTTCAAGACCTGATTTAAAAACAAGGAGGTCTTAAAACGGGGGTTCCCCTGTCTAGCCATGCACCTCATGTCATGCATGACGAGAAAAAGATTAGTATATTTTTTTTTTCTTCAGACGATTTTATTCAGACAATACATGACAAATTATACAAAAAATACAGATTGGAGTACAAAACAGTCAAAATCATTGATAGTAACAGAAACAATGTTGTATGAAAATATGGCAGTGCATAGTAAGATTAGTATTTGACCTGCTCCATTCTCCACCAGCAGTTTAACGACGCCCAGGAAGTTGTAACGAGCGGCGTAATGCAGAGGTGTGAGATCGTCTTCGTCGTACTGGTTGATCTTCTTCTTGATGTTGGAGCCCATGTGACGTACCAAGATCTTCATGTTATACTCGTCGCCATCTCGAGCACACTGGGAAGAGAGAAAAAGTCAACAAAAAAGGCTGAAAATTAAAAACTTCCTTTTAATATATTGAAGTGTTGATGGAAGACTAAAACTAAAAGTAAGACTAACAAATAAGAACTTTAGGTAAATATGATATTTAGTCATTTAGTTTACCTACATTACAAATACGGGTATCACAAATTATCTTTAAAACAAACAAAACCACACACAAATAGTTGGACTTCACTCCCATTCCCAAACTTCAAAACGAAAAGAAGTTAGTCTACCACCCTATGCCCAGTACAGTGAAATCCCTTTCAATTTTGAAGACCCCCTATCTAAGATCCTGCACTCTTAAATTTTCTGTTCATAGTGATCCTCAAAATTGTTTAAAAATGTTGCACAATTTCAAGACTCCCTATTTAAGATCCTGCATTCTTAAAGGTACTGAACTTGTCAAATCCAGGTGCACGGAGCCCCTGGGGCTTTTAGTCATACCTCAGGCAGCTATCCGTTAGAAGAACTACCAAGTTTCATTGACTTGCACCCAAAGAGTCAAGAACAGCGATTTTTTTTACGAATTAATTTCGGACTCTGTCCCGGCTGGTCTTGACCTATTTTTGGATCTAAATTTAGATCAGGTAGATCACATCATGCACAAAAAGACACGTCACTAGTGGCAAACTATGTCAGACATCATCATGAGTTTGTGTAAAACAAAATGGAGGCCGGAATCACTCAGTTGAATCGAACTCCGACCAAACACCACTATGATAACTAGGTTAATTTATGCACTCGCGTGAACAAGAAACTGTCGAGCTTCACAGATGTCGTCGTTGGGTAGTTTTGGGTTTGTTTTACTACCATAGGAGGATTTTTGAACTGTAAATGCACTCAGCTGCAACAAAAACGCAAAACGAAGGCTGTGAGCTGCACTGTGCCTTTAAATTTTCTGTTCATAGTGATCCTCAAAAATGTTTGAAAATGTTGCGCCATTTCAAGACTCCCTCTCTCATTACTATTAGATCTCATTTTCTCAATATTTATTGTGTCAAAATAGGCCAGCTACAATACCTATGTTTTCTTTTATGATTTTTGCTCTCTTTTGCCTTTAGTTAATCACTGCAAACCAATCATTTATTCACTTTCTTATAATAATGTATGATTATTATGGACTGAGTCCTTTGCTATGCACAATTAGTGAACTACATTTTACTTTATTTTTAATTACTTTACTATGGAAGTGGTTCTTGGTCCTATATCACAGATGGAAACTTTGATTTTACTGCCAACTAAAAGTTCCATCCTAAACGAGTAAATATATGATCAAATAATCTGTCTGGTGCAACTGTAACTTAAAACTAATTCAATCTGCAAGACATTAAAGTAAAGCTAGTGCATAAATTATTTCAGGGAAAAACAAGAAATTCCTTCGAGGTAGGAAAAACACCCCCGTTGGTCAAAGGGAAATAACCATTCTCACTGCCACCAACTGAGAAGGTTATTTCCCTTTGACCATTAATATGTGCCTCTATAAGTCCTTGTAGAATCTTAATCCACCAATAACTCCGTAACCGTGTGTTTGACTGGTCCCAATTTTTGTAAGGACCGTCTCAGGAATGTATAGAACCTGTTCACCAAGTTTGGTGACGATCGGTCCGTTCATTCTTGAGATCTATATGCGAACACAAACACACAAACAAACACATCAAGCGAAACCTATACACACCCCTATACCGGGGGTGAAAAAAAAGCCCGGTTCAAGCTCTCTAGCTCTTGCTTCATGCTTCAAGTCGATCAGTGGCAAATGAAGCAATAGGCCTTTCAAATTCAAGACTTAAACTACATTGATTGTTGATGTATAGTTTTTGGCTCACGTAAGTGTAGCCTATGCGATGATAAACTTTGTCTGTCTGTGCGTGCGTGCGTGCGTGTGTGTGTGTGTGTGTGTGTGTGATAGAAACTTTAACATTTCCGAGTCTATGGATTACGTCAGTCTCGGTCAAAAGTGTTTGACGTGTGTGATAGAAACTATTTGAAGACGTCACATTATGACGTAAGAGGGTTAGACGTCACGCAAAGGAATTACTGAAAGTCTCGGTCATTGTTATCGTGAGCGGGCCGAGACTACTTGGCAGATCCAGGGTCTCGCTTTCTTGCACAGTTTCACCTATGCTTACTGTGTGTGTGTGTGTGTGTGTGTGTGTGTGTGTGTGTGTGTGTGTGTGTGTGTGTGTGTGTGTGTGTGTGTGTGTGTGTGTGTGTGTGTATGTGTGACGGAGTGATTGAGTTTGTGTTACTGTTTGTCGATTTCTTACGTGAGCCTTGAAGGCTTCGCCTCTTGTTAAAATTAAAGTTCTATAATTTCGTTGTTGACATAAAACTTACACTCTTTCTCTTAACACATGCAAACAATAAAACACACACACACACATCAGGGGCGGAGCAGTTAAGCCAGAGGGGGGGGGTTACAACCTGGGGTCCAGGGGGTATACCCCTTGTGGGGTACAGGGGCAAGGCCCTGTTGGGGGGTCTGGGGGGCACAGCCCCCCTGAAGCTGAAGAGTTTTATGAACAATGTATGGCTTATCCTTGATTTTAAACATGATCAACTGGTATCAGCAGCCACTCAAGTGAGTATTAAATCTTTTTTTTTCCACATACATGCATACATATATACATAAGGGGCGGAACAAATATGGAAAAATAACCAAAACAAGCCTTCACGTTTTCACCAATATTTCGGCCTCGTGGCCTTCGTCAGGGTGAAAAAGTTCCTAAAAACAGGTGATCTTTACATTAACTTATGATTTAGAGATCAGCCCTGCTTTTTAGACTCTCAATTAAGTTACACGCTGAATTCCTTGACCTAAGTCTTGCATGACTGGATGACGGTTTTGTTAACACTACCGTCCTATCCTCTTATTCAGCCCTGCTATGCTGTGGACTAGTTTTGTTGAACTAGTTTCTGTCCATGTTTCTCGTCTGTCATGGTCCAGTGAACAATCACAAAATATTCAGAGGAAGTATGTGTAATACTACTAAGAATGCTTTTTTCATCCATGTATGTTTACGGTAGCTAGTCTTTGCAATTTTGTGATTTTTTTTTTTTTTTTTGCACACCATGAATACATTATATCATATTCATACTCATAGTGTCTGCACAAATAAATGCATGTCATAATACACATGCATGTATACAGTGTGTGTGTGTGGGGGGGTCACATCATATATAATATGATTCCTTTATGAATGTGTTTGTCATAGGCACCTTGTCATACCAATGAGAATAAGTTTATAACCCACCTGATATTCTTAGAAACTGTTTCTGATTCACCACTATACCTGCATGCTGACCCATGATAGCACAAACTTTACTAAAAATAGTAAAATATTATTGCCAATACTTTCTGAGTTTCTCTGCCATAAAATGTCATGATATTTCACTCTGCAGACATGTACTCTTAATTGTTCCAGCCTCTCTATTTTTAGCACCACCAGACATTGACCTGGCCTTGACTGAACTCACAAAGGGAGAGGGTGTATACATCATATATATTTACATGTGTGTGTGAGGGGGGGGGGGGGGGGGGGGGTAGTGCCAGGCCTACCATCAAACACAAATATCTTAGGGGTATATATACTCCAGTAAATTGAGTAATACTAATAGCCACATCGAAGTGAAGTCACACACTTAAAGTAGAGTGAACCTTTTGAGATTTATTTAGTATGTGACAGGGGAGGCTACCGCTCCTTTCACAGCAGACTCTGCACCGGAGTTGTTGGTGGATTGTGGAATTCTGTTTGTGATGGGGTCTGGTGGTTTCCGATTGTCTGTATGTTCATGGAAACCTTCGGGTTTGTGTGAGCTTGGGAACGACAGTTACGGTACACATGCAATTTTGTGCATCCGTGTGAACTCGTGGTACCTCTGTGCTATCGAGGATTCAAACCTGTACTATCGGGGATCCATTAAGGTTTCCGAGACTGTTTCGTTTCTATTGAATTGGTCTCGCGGAAGAGCCGATTCTAAAATTTGCATAGGTAAAACGATCGCTTTTTTGGTACAAGCCTCAGGAGTAAATTTTGTGATTAATGTTTTTGTGAACAAGAAACAATTGACAGGTGGCTTAGTTTATTCCATCTCCCTTTTTCCCTACGCCGCGATGTAAATTTGAATAGTTGAAGGTGACGTTAGACACTAACTAAAGAAAGTGGGGCTGCCCGACACCCCTCGAGTCGAAGATGTATTAACCTTGTGACACCGGCGCACAGGATGTGGCCGCTAAAATTTTTTTTTTGCTTGGGGTCTTGGAGTGAAGACAGCGTGTATTTTGTGCGGCGTGTTTCCGATGCCGTTGTGTGACATGTCTGTCATGGGCTGAAATCTTTTCGGGATGTGAGAATTCTTTTGCTGGATGTCGGAGCGTGCGACGGAGTTCTTTGTTAGAGGGGTGTAGTTAGATTCAGGTCTTTTTTTTTCTAGAGGGGTGTAGTTAGATTCAGTTCTTTCTTTTTTTAGCTGGGTTCAGTAGACGGGTTTTTAGCTGGTTTCAGTAGACTAGGTTTCACGGGTTTTCGTAGATGGGTCTCTAGCTAGGTTTTCGTAGATCTATTAGATTTCGTTAGAGGGGAGCAGTTAGTTTTAGTGGAGGGATTTTGGTCAGGTTTTGTTAGAGTTTTTGTAGAATTTTTTTTTTTTTGAAGAATTGTTTTTAGGTTGGGTTTTTTTAGATTTCGTTTGTTTTAGATTAGAGTCTCATTGTGGTTTTTTGGATTAAAGTTGAGAGTGAGGATTTAGAGTAGAGTGTAGTTTGGGGAAAGGTTTTAGTGTGTTTTTAAAGGGTAACTTTAGAGGGAGAATTTAGAATGTAGTTTTAGATTGAAGAGTTGAGAGTGTTGTTTTTTTGGAGTTGTTTGGTCCTATTGTAATACATTGAAAGTTTTGTATTTGAAAGTAAACCCCCGTTATCCCACACATTCCCCATTTCATCGTATGGAATAAAAGAACCTGGTAATATAACTTGTGTCGTTTGCTTGAGTGTTTGAGCTCGGTAAGAAAGAGTAAAGTACAAGTAAATTGGCACTCGGTTACATTTGCATAACAGTTTTTATAAGGGCTAAGAAATTAGCCCTAACATTTTCAATCCTGTTTGATTGCACTTCGCCTCCCGAGGTGATCGTAGTGTTTCGGCACTTGGTTACAAGTATATGGGGACCAAAATTGGGTTAATTGCCATAAAGAATCTCGCACATGCAGTGCTAAATCTGGATATTGCCCTACATCTTCAATCTTGTCTTACCTGATGTAGTGTGAGGTTCAACACTTCTGAACTCTCACTTTTCTTCATGCCTGGCTGGTCACCCCCTCCTCCTGCTCCTCCTCCCCGGGGCCCCTCCGACATCTCCATCCCTTTGTCTTCTCCCTCCATGGGTCTGTAAGTTCCAGCTCCAGTGGCCATGGATTAATCACACATACACTCACAATCTACAGTTCCAGTGGCCATGGATTAATCACACATACACTCACAATCTACAGTTCCAGTGGCCATGGATTAATCACACATACACTCAAAATCTACAGCTCCAGTGCCTCAGAAAACAACGTCTAATCCATGCGCAGATAGGCTACATGTACTTCACTACTTGTGTAGGCTCCTGTCCTACCACATTTCGACATGTGCAAAGAATGCTCTGTTTACTCTGTCGGGTATTGCACAACTTTTAGCTGATCTTCAAATGGCGCAGGCTAGAAATGCTGCAGGCACAGTTTCGCGAACTGATCGATGAAAACAAGTTTACGGTTCCCTAGCTGCGCGCATCACCCATTCATTGCGTACAATGCCAAAAATGTGGAGCATGCAAGACCACGGTACAGTCGCCACGGGAATGGGGTGTTTCGTCCGACCTGCTGGAATCTACACCCGCTTCACTTTATCTGGGTATCTTCTCCCTGCCTTACCTTTCCTGTCCTGTCCTACCACCGACAGTGACCTGTCACAACTCTATCCTTGAGTTCACAAACCCCTCGATGTGTACGTCTCGTCATAAATAACAGATTTCATGCGGGTTGTTTTGAAACGAGGTCAATGCAATCGAATGCGAGGGGTGTAGTACAGAGCCTCATGCAAATCTCGGCATTCCAACACTTCGCTTGAATTCCTTGCTCCCCCGGTACAGTCACTGATAATCTGACACGATTATGCCAGCGTGATCAAACAGAGCACACGCCTGATTCTCTCGGTGTCTATGTCAGGCCTACTGCGATTCGTGTGTAATGTGCGTGCGTGTTGCAAGGGGCACTGTGTTTGTTGTGCTATTGACGTCTGGGCGTGGCGGGGATTGGTCAATTCTGGTCACATGGTACGAGGGGCGATTGCAACACGCATACTTGTTGAGCAAGTATATCCTTAGCGGATTATGAATTTATTCAGTTATTCTGCAGAAAAGACAAATGCTGGAGAAAAACCGTTCTTTTCTGCAGCATTTCTGCATAATGTCATCTTTCGCCGAAGCAGCGTTTTTTTTTTCTGCAGCAAAACATTTTACTGCAGTAAAGTGTAGTTTCTAGAAGAAAGTTAATTTAAACTAATAGAGTGTATGTTGCTGTGTGCAGGAAGGGGGGGGGGTGATGGGTTGGGGGGGGGGGGGGCGTAGCTGTGGTGCCACCGTGAGAAAGTTAATTGTGAGAGATAACAGATGTCGGTGTGTGGTCAGAGTGGTGGGGTGGTCTAGCACATGGGGAGGGGAGGGGAAGGGGAGGGGGGGCGGTGTTGAGGTAATAGGAGAATGAGCAACGAATAAGCAGGCCAGCTATCGGTACAAGTGCGCTGGTCAAAGACTATCCAATTCCGTGAAAAAAATTTCTCAGCATCACTTTACCGAAATACGTTGTGAATGCGTTCCGGTTCGATAAACAAGCTCAGCCCAGTTCAGGCGCAGTCATAGCACGCGCCATCGCAGTCACGGTGTTCGCACGTGCGGTCAAGAACTTTTCCACCGTCGGTAGCAGACTATCAAGTTTCCAAACGCTGACAACTCTGAAGACTCTGGAGGGAATTTCTCTCTGCAGGGCTGCAGAGGTTTGATGTACAGATTTCCCTGTGTCACTGCTCAAACCAGGCCCGTTTTTACATTTAGTCAAGTTTTGACTAAATGTTTTAACATAGAGGGCGAATCGAGACGAGGGTCATGTGTGTGTGTCTGTGCGTTTGTGTGTGTAGAGCGATTCAGACCAAACTACTCAGGGCCGGACCAAATGAGTTGTAAGGGGGGGGTTCCTGCTTTTTTTTTTGGGGGGGGGGGGGGGGCAAATCAGCGAAGTGGCGAAGCCATAAGCGCGCGCCTGCAAAGCAGGTGCGCGAAGTAGGGGGGTCCGGGGGCATGCTCCCCCGGAAAATTTTTGAAAAACGGTTAAAATCTGTGCAATCTGGTGCATTCTGGGCCTTGTTTTGAGGGTTAAGGCCTGTCAGCGTGAGTTGGTGGGGGGGGGGGGGGGGGTACCTTTTTCTCATCGGATTTCACATTGAATAAAATTTGTTAGAGACACACACAAAATTTATTTTTAAAAAATAAAAAAATAAAAAAACACTCAAAGCAAGGTACATGCTTTTTCCAGGGGTGGGGTTCCGGAACCCCTGGAACCCCCCCCCCTGGGTCCGGCCCTGCTACTGGACCGATCTTTATGAAATTTTACATGAGAGTTCCTGGGAATGATATCTCCGGATGTTTTTTTTTTTTCTTTTTTTCGATAAATACCTTTGATGACGTCATATCCGGCTTTTTGTAAAAGTTGAGGCGGCACTGTCACACCCTAATTTTTCAATCAAATTGATTGAAATTTTGGCCAAGCAATCATAGGGGGTAAAAAATCAAGGGTCTGCAGCCCGACTCGCAAGCCGCGTATTCCGCTCAAAGGATCGACTTTCAACGCCAACAATCTTCCTTGCTAAGACCCTCCTTAATTAGTGTTGTTTTGGGTGGAATAAAAGAAAGGCCATTCCTTTTTTTGGGAAAATGATGTTCCCTTGTGAAACAATTTATGTAGATGAGTCATATCGTTTCTTGCTGACATGAGTCACTTACATGAATAAATGGCCCCTTGTTTTGTTCCGCCCAAAAACATTACATCCTTGTGTGTGTGTGTGTTTGGGTTTTTACTGTGGTGTTTGGTACAGCTGCGGAGATATACATATATATATATACTAGAGGAATACCCGGCTTTGCCGGGGTGAATCGCGAGACAAAGACTGACAGCGTGGCGGTTCACCACAATCACCTTTGAAGGCGAAGTCCTCTCAAACGGGATTGAGAATTTTAGAGCGTATTTCTAAGCCCTATATTATCTGTTATGGCTTCTCAAATGCCAGAACATACAGACAGGCAAAAGCCGCCAGACCCCATCACAAACAGAACTCTACAATCCACAGGTGTTGCCTCCACACACACACATACACACACATTGGCTCTGTCGGAGGGAAGAAGTAGAGCCGAATACCCGGCTTTGCCACACGGAGGAAAGGAGATAATCGCGGCTGAAACACTGGAGAAGATAAGGAAGAGTTACTGGTAGTGGATCCAGACCACACACAAAAAAAAAAATCGGGATTGAGAATTTTAGAGCTTATTTCTTAGCCCTATATTATCTGTTGTGGCTTCTCAAATGCCAGAACATACAGACAGACAAAAGCCGCTATACCCCATCACAAACAGAACTCTACAATCCACAGGTGTTACTTACACACACACACAAACACACACACACACACAGAGAAGCCGTATATATATATGTATATCTATATCTATAAATATATAGAGATAGGTGACAGTGTATTTTTCGCGTGGCTATAAATTGATTCGTCCTTTTCACTTTGACAGTAAGAACAACTTACGGGTGCAAGGGAAGCGTTCTGGACAGCGCAGTGACATTCTAAAAATAGTAACGTAGAAACGGGAGTATGGATTGAAGCCACACGAAGGAAGGGAGATAAACGCAAAACACTGGAGAAGATAAGGAAGAGTTACTGGGAATGGTGAAATGAACAGAAAAACCAAAATCGGTTCAGCGCTGCGCGCTGAGAGCACGTGTTGAAATATCTCATCGATGATATTGTGTCCGGGGTGTAGCTGAATACGGTGTCCAAATTTGAAAAAGATCCACCGAGAACTTTGGCGTTGTGATGTGGTCTAGCGGCTTTGGTGTGTCGGTATGGGGGCCCGGGTAGCTGAGGTGGAACCAAAATCGGTTCAGCGCTGCGCGCTGAGAGCACGTGTTGAAATATCGATCAGGTTGTGTCCTGTCCCGGGTGTACCTGAATATGCCCACCAAATTTGAAGCAGATCCATCGAGAACTTTGGCCGTGCATCGCGCACACACACACATCGGACACACACACACACACACACACACACACACACACACACACAGTGACACAGACAGACAGACAGACAGACAGACACAAGTCGTATATCTATATATATGTGTGTGTTGTGGTGGACTGTATGTGTGTGATTGTGTGTGTGTTCAAGTGTATGTGTGTGTCAGTGTGTGTCAGTGCGCGCGTGGCGGAAAGAGGATGGCAGAATTGGTGCGGGGATAGGGACGAGAGGGGGGGGGGGGGGGGAGAGAGAAAAGCGCGAATAAAGTTAAGAATGCTGCAGTAAAACGGTGCTGTTGTTTTACTGCAGAAAACCTGTTTACATTTTTTTTCTGCAGCATTTTGTACTGGCTCTTGGCGGATTATGACATTATTCAGTTATTCTGGAGAAAAACCGAAATGCTGGAGAAAAACTGTCTTTTCTGCAGCATTTCTGCATAATGTCATCTTTCGCCGAAGCAACGTTTTTTTTTTACTGCAGTAAAACAGTTTTTCTGAAGCATAATGTTTATTTGGTTTTCTGAAGCATTATTGCGATTAACTTTTTCTTCAGAATAGTCTGTGACAGTTTTTCTGGAGAAAAACGAACGACCTTGTAAAGTAGCGTTTGTAGTCGTCGAGCTGGGATAGTCAGACAGACAAAATACATTCGTGTCACGCACAACTATTGGTAATTCTGTATAATGAGTCCATCTCTCGACAGAGGGGGGCTCGCGTGCTCCAACATTATAATGAGCCAGTACAAAATGCTGCAGAAAAAGTGTAAACAGGTTTTCTGCAGTACTGTTGTTTTACTGCAGCATTCTTGATTTCAATTTTACTGCAGTAAAATGTTTTGCTCCAGAAAAACCCGTTGCTTCGGCGAAAGATGACATTATGCAGAAATGCTGCAGAAAAGACAGTTTTTCTCCAGCATTTCTGTTTTTCTGCAGAATAACTGAATAATGCCAAAATGCTGAAGAAAAAGTGTGAACAGTTTTTCTCCAGTAAAACAACATCACCGTTTTACTGCAGCATTCTTGATTTCAATTTTACTGCAGTAAAACTGTTTTACTGCAGAAAAAAACGTTGCTCTCGCGAAAGATGACATTATGCAGAAATGCTGCAGCATTTCTGTTTTTCTGCAGAATAACTGAATAAAGTCATAATCCGCTAAGGCCGGATACATAATGTCATCTTTCGCCGAAGCAACGGGTTTTTTTCTGGAGCAAAACCAAAATTGAAATCAAGAATGCTGCAGTAAAACGGTGCTGTTGTTTTACTGCAGAAAACCTGTTTACACTTCTTCTGCAGCATTTTGTACTGGCTCATTATAATGTTGGAGCACGCGAGCCCCCCTCTGTCGAGAGATGGACTCGTCCAGAATTACCAATACCGGGTAGTTGTGCGTGACACGAATGTATTTTGTCTGTCTGACTTCCTTTCCGCCGGAAGTTCAAAGTTTCAAATTAAACAATGGCACCTGTCAGCAACATTGTCACATTTTCCCAAACGAACGCAGTAGTCCACTTTGTGTTCGATTTGCTTCAGAAATTGTTCACGTTCGGGCGCGGCCATTGTGAAATTGAATATAATGCCCTTATGCTACACGCCTTCTGATTGGTACACTGCGGAACAAACTATTATACTATCCCAGGGGGCGACGAATACAAACGCTACTTTACAAGGTCGTTCGTTTTTCTCCAGAAAAACTGTCACAGACTATTCTGAAGAAAAAGTTAATCGCAATAATGCTTCAGAAAACCAAGTAAACATATATGCTTCAGAAAAACTGTTTTACTGCAGTAACAAACGTTGCTTCGGCGAAAGATGACATTATGCAGTGTGTGTGTGTGTGTGTGTGTGTGTGTGTGTGACGGTGTGTGTGTGTGTGTGTGTGTGTGTGTGTGTGTGTGTGTGTGTGTGTGTGTGTGTGTTTGCGATGCACGGCCAAAGTTCTTCACAGCAGACTCTAAAAATAGAAACGGGAATATGGATTGACGCCACACGAAGGAAGGGAGATAAACGCTGAAAACACTGTAGAAGATAAGGAAGAGTTACTGGAAATGGATCCAGAGAAAAACCAAAATCGGTTCAGCGCTGCGCGCTGAGAGCACGTGTTCAAATATCTCATCGACCAGGTTATGTCCGGGGTGTACCTGAATATGGCCACCAAATTTGAAACACGGATCCATCGAGAACCTTGGGCGTGCATCGCGAACACACAGACACACACACACACACACACACTGGCACACACACACACACACACACACACACACACACACACACACACACACACTCACACACACACACACACATAAGCCGTATATCTATATATATATATATATATATATATATATGTGTGTGTATAAAAAACATCAGAAATATATATATATATATATATACGACTAGTGTCTGTCTGTCTGTCTGTCTGTCTGTCTGTCTGTCTGTCTGTCTGTCTGTTCGCGATGCACGGCCAAAGTTCTCGGTGGATCTTTTTCAAATTTGGACACCGTATTCAGCTACACCCCGGACACAACCTCATCGATGAGATATTTCAACACGTGCTCTCAGCGCGCAGCGCTGTGCGCGCTGAACCGATTTTTTGTTGTTGTTGTTGTTGTCGGGATCCACTACCAGTAACTCTTCCTTATCTTCTCCAGTGTTTTCAGCCGCGATTATCTCCCTTCCTCCGTGTGGCGTCAATTCATATTCCCGTTACTACGTTACTATTTTTAGAAGGTCACTGCACGTTACTATTTTTAGAAGGTCTCCAGTGTTTTGCGCGTTTATGTCCTTTCCTTCGTGCGCCGGCGAAGCCGGCGTACACCCGGCGTGTGTGAAACCCTGCACCGTGATGAGCCTCCAGTTGTTGTTGCTGCTGTTAAGTCAGAAGTTGTCGAGGCCGGGGTTTGTTGGTGGTGGTCAGTGTCAGTTGCTGTCGTTGCTGCTGTTTTCTAACTGGCACGTTCTACGACTGAATATCTGGGACGGTTGCCAACAGCTTCAAACTGAACCGGGCACTGACGTTTTTTAGTGACGGTTTCAAAGGTAGACAAATCACTACATACGGCTTCCAAAACGAGTATTACGCAGTTACTTCCCGTAAGCTAGTGGAAAAACAAGCGCCCTTCCCCAAAGCATTGCAAAGGATTGAGAACAATTTCTTCTTCGTTCATGGGCTAGAACTCCCACGTTCACTCGTGGTTTTTTTGCACGAGTTGGTTTTTACGTATGTTACTCAGCAATTCAGGCAGCCATACGCCGCTTTCGGGCCGGGAAGCATGCTGTGTATTTTTGTCAGTGAGTTTCTATAACCCACCGAACCGCCCTGACATGGATTACAGGATCTTTTCCGTGCGCACTTGGTCTTGTGCTTGCGTGTACACGCGAAAGGGGATTAGGCACTAGCAGGTCTGCACATAAGTTGACCTTGGAGATGGGAAAAATCTCCACCCTTAACCCGCACAAACGAAACTGTGACGCGTGGTCTATGTCAGTCTCTCTCTCTCCCTCTCTCTCTCTCTCTCTCAGTCTGTCTGTCTGTCTGTCTGTCTCTCTCTCTGTCTCTCTCTCTGAGTCTCTCTCTGTCTCTCTCTCTGAGTCTCTCTCTCTCTCTCTCTCTCATTTTTCCGACTTTATAGTTGTGTTTTGAGACCACTGGTTGAATCTATATTCGTACGTTAAACCTTGTGCCACATATTCCAGCTCGGCGGAAAACAATTGGGAAATACCATAGACTAGGGCTGTGCGAGCAGCAACGTTAATTTAGCAAAGCTACATTGCTTACATCTCTTTGTCTAACGGCTTTGTTTCTCACAAGAACAACAACAACAACAACAACAACAACAACAACAATTGCTAAACGTAAAAAGATATGAATATGAAATACATACCTGTGTTGATTCTTCACTGACGATCTCCCACTTTAGTTGACCAGATTCCAGAGTTTGTTTGTTCGTTCATGGGCTGAAACTCCCACGGCTTTTACGTGTATGACCGTTTTAACCCCGCCATTTAGGCAGCCATACGCCGCTTTCGGAGGAAGTATGCTGGGTATTTTCGTGTTTCTATAACCCACCGACCTCTGACATGGATTACAGGATCTTTTTCGTGCGCACTTGGTCTTGTGCTTGCGTGTACACACGGGGGTGTTCGGACACCGAGGAGAGTCTGCACACAAAGTTGACTCTGAGAAATAAATCTCTCGCCGAACGTGGGGACGAACTCACGCTGACAGCGGCCAACTGGATACAAATCCAGCGCGCTACCGACTGAGCTACATCCCCGCCCTGATTCCAGAGTAATTCCGCGTCGATTGACAAGAGTCTAATAACGTTTTCAAATTGATGACCGTAACTGTTGTTGTTGTTGTTGTTGTTGTTGTTGTTGTTGTTGTTGTTTATGTAATGGGCTGGTGGAAGTGTAACAGACAAGATGTTTTGGGTAACTGGCTAGAGTTTTTGTAATTGACTGGTTTTGTTGTGTATTTTAGTGCAATAGACGAATTCCGATAATAACTTCGTCGGGTTTGTATGGGTTGTGGGAGAGTGACCTTTTCTTGCAAAACCTTGTTCAAACATTAGTGGGGCCAATCACTAGCGAGGAGTGTGTTGGAAACACGTGGAAACACCGCGCGCACGTGTTTCCGACACACCCCACGCTAGTGATTGGCCCCTCCAATGTTTGTGCGAGGTTTTGCGAGAAAAGCCAAGGTCACTCTTCTACAACCCATAAAAACTCGACGGAGTTATTTCCGAAAGTTTCCGGGCTGTTCTTGTTTTATTCTTCCTGGTTCGTTTCTACAGACGTCCGCTCCGATTGCCGTATCTTCCGTTGTTTAAATGTGCCTGCATACTGTTGTGTTCCGTTCGAAATCTGAAAGTAATGAAGGTGTTTCGAGTCTGTATTTCTTCACGCCACTCCTTCTTGCGCCGCTTTTGATTTTCGCCCTATATAACGTGGTATACGTACCTTTCGCCCCTGCCGGACACCGTGATTTACGCGCTGTTGGTTGAGATACAGATTTGAAATCGACCAAATGAGCTACAGAGTTCGGCCTGGGGGTTGAATAGATGACAAAACACACGAGGTATTCCTTAGGATGAGTGTTTGAGCGTTCTATTTCTCAAATCTTAGTGTTATGCTTGGTAGACCTGTGTATATTTTCCAATGGGCAGTGTGTTTGTTGACGTCACAGGTTATACGATGAGTGTTAGCTCCGTACGGCAAGGAATAAGCATACGTTTGCTAGATATGTATTGCATGTTTGACTTCGATCCTAAATCCAACGGTTTAATTATCTGTTGGCGAATGCGTACAAATCAGGACTAAATAAAATATGATGACGAACGGAAGTCGGGACTCCTAACAAAGCGGAAGAGTTGACGAAGAAAACCGCTCGCTGATCAAATTCATTTAATAAAATAGCATAGTTATGGAGCATTTTTGAGCTAATCATTGCAGGTGTTTGTACATTACAGTACAGCGAATGTCCCTCGAACTGGTTAAAATTGAATTCGTCAGAAAACTTTTTCAAAATGGCTCCGTAGGTGTTATCTCCTCAGTCTCCTTCTTCGTTGATGGGCTGAAACTCCCACGTTCACTCATGTTTTTGCATGAGTGTGTTTTTACGTGTATGACCTTAGAAGTTATAACTCTAAGTTAACCGTTCACCAATTTCCAGTGATCTGTACAGTTATCATGGTTACCAGGGGCGGATTAGTTGCTTTGTAAGGGGGGGGGGGGGGGCACTTTGAATCGAAAGTGAATGTGATGGGCGCGAAGCGCCCGAATTTGCTAGGGGGGTCCGGGGGCATGCCCCCCCCCCCCCCGGAAATTTTTTTGCCCAAAGAAGCAAAATGGTGCCATCTGGTGCCATTTGAACTTAGAAATGGTCATAGAATCAGCATAGAAAAATCTTTTTTTTTCTTCTTTTTTTTTCGGGGGGGGGGGGGGGGGGCACGTGCCCCCTGTGCCCCCCCCCACCCCCTCGTCCGCCCCTGGTTACGACAGAGCATTTTCGAGTTGATAATTGCAGGTGTGTTTGAATTTCAGCACAGAAAATGTGCCTTGGACTTCGTAAGGTTAAATTCGCCATAACTTGACAATTCTCCGAAATGGCATCGTAAGAACTATATTTTTAAGTCATGTTTCAAGCTTGTTATACTGGGGTGGAATGAGGACAAAGATTGAATGCATGTAGTAGTAGGCAGGTGAAAGTAGTATCTCAGTAACAGTTGACCCCTTGGTAAGGAGAACACCGTATGGGTGTTTCATTCGTGTCTGCCATTGAACGAACAACACTTGCATTCGTCATGGAATTTACAAACGTGTAGAAAATAATGACGAGAGTTTACTGGTACAGACCAACGCATCACTGGATATAACATGACAACTCTGGATAACCATTGACTGCTTGTTCACATTTCTCTTTAAAGGCACAGTACGCCTCCCGTAAACCATCACAGATACTGTCAGGCTTTTACACACAGTACAAACACCCTTCCATTTGAACGCTCACCAAACGGGAACATCCTAGGTGCCCTACGTAAAGAGCGAGCAATTTTCAAAGAATTTATTTTTGCGTGGTTTATCTTACCCCTGAGCCATCGTGAACCCGTGTGATCCAGTTTCCCTTTTTCACAATGCAGTCGTCAGTTTATAATTTGAATGGGGCTCGCTGTGAGCTTATCTGCAATAGCACGTTATGTACCTCTGACTTTTCACGAAAAAAACGAATGTGATTCATAAGAACTCTAGCGATGGCTTTTGACTGCCTATAAACCGTCGTCTGCTATGAAAATCACGACCTTGCGTGACCCTGCTTTCGGGCTTTTCAAACTTTCAAAACTTCGAATTGTACTGATCTTGTCTTGATGAAAAAAGAATTCTTTTATTATTTAAGAATGTTTGTATAACAAGCTGAGAATTTATTATTTAGATTTTAAAAGTTAGGTCTAGCGCCAAAACGCACCACGGTCCGATTCATTCTGAATATCATCGCTCCACGGCTATCGCCAGTTGAAGGGAAGTAACTCATTTTTGACCTGAGTTCAGGATGGGTCCGATTGAGATGGAGACAATCCGAAAAATTATTTCTTTGAAAATTGCTCGCTCTTTACGTAGGGCACCTAGGATGTTCCCGTTCGGTGAGTGTTCAAATGGAAGCGTGTTTGTACTGTGTGTAAAAGCCTGACAGTATCTGTGATGGTTTACGGGAGGCTTACTGCCCGGGCGTGATTTCCGGTATCATAACAGCCGTCCAGCACCAAAACGAGGCGCCATTGTTGTAGCAGGCTAAGTCCACGAAAATAAATTCTTTGAAAATTTCTCACGCTCGACAGAAAGCAGCCAGGATGTTCCCGTTCGGTGAGCGTTCAAATGGAAGTATGCTTGTACTGTATGTAGACGCTCGGGGAGCTCTGTGATGGTTTACGGGAGGCTTACTGTGCCTTTAAATTCCTGTTCCTTACCTGATCTCCCCGCAACCGCAGCCCAAAGGCCGGGTGGCCAAACTTGACATACAATGCAGCTTACATCATGCTGTCTCTATGATACGACAGAATAATGTTCTTGACAATTCTCTCTTGTTCTTCCAACAATCACACACACACTAAGATGTACACAGAAACAGCAGTGGGGGTAAAAACACCCATCAGAAGTTAGCTATTTTTTTTTTAATAAAGACTGACATCGCATTAGTCTCATTGGTCACCAGGCAAGTATAATCTAATCACAATCCTGCTAACACACGATTGAAGACGCAGCATGAACGAGGAAAGTGCGATTCCAACACCCTCTTAATGAGATTTTGATCTGGGGCCAATATTTTCTGCTTCTCGCGGAAAAAAACCCCGATAGGCCTATATACCGGCATGAAAATGTTCCAAATTTATACTAAACATATTATAATCTAATCAAAGTAGAGAAAGAGCGTGCGCGCGTCAGTGTGTGTGTGTGTGTGTGTGTGTGTGTGTGTGTGAGTAAAGGACAAAGGGCAGGACAGCACGTGTATACATGTAGAAATCCAACCCAGGAAGACTGCCTACACACAGGCTTTAAACTTGGAGTATTTGAATGTTCCACTGAATTGCAGTGTGAGGTTATTGTACCAAACGTCAAAGTAAACTGTGCACAGCTTGGTGCACTTTGGAAGGCTTTTGAAGGAGAAGGGTCCCTGAAGAAAGGCCTTTCATCCCGTAAAGACACCTCAGTAGTTCAGCTCATGTTTCGCACCGCCGTCACGTTACTGAGGCTTTGCTGCAAAGAAAGCCATGTAACCTAGTCACTGGCGCGCGCAACACAGAATAATGCTAATAACTGTTCCGCACCATATCTGTTGGGAGCGACGTATTCCGGTTGTGGATAGTCGCTACTTTTCACTTGCTCTGGATTGCGCGCGAAGGTAGGTTGTACTTCAAGATCTACAAGCACTATTTGTTGCCATGAAACAGGAAAGAAGAAATATCGCGAACTTGACTATAAAACCAAACCCACAGATGACATCAGTTCTTTATATTTTGATGACGAAAGGCTGGTCATTGCAAATGAGAGAGGGACTCCGAACACGACTGCACCCTCTGAGGATGACTCTGACAGTTCTGATTTGCAAGACAAAAAAAGTCTCACCGATGAACTGTTGGATTTATTAAGGTTGGAAACCAATTACTCGTTTTGACATTTGTCAACTTTGACATGCCTGCGGCGAGAGTTGCGCCATTTAAACTGCTTGCCACACTTCCCACAGTATATATGAATTAAACATTATGTCTCTTAATGGCTCTTCCCCAAGAAATAGACATTGGAATACTCTCCTTAACTTGTCTTAACATATTTGTTTTAAAAATTCCCATCTACCAGCCCTCTGGTGAAGCGGAGTGGTTTGCTTGGTCCTGCTCTATCGGAGTTGAGTCGATGTTGTTGTTGTTGTTTGTCAAGATCAGAGAAAAAGAAAGTGGATGTGCCCCAGCCTTTCCTCATGATCATCCGACATTATAACCGAACGATGGGAGGAGTGGACAGGATGGACCAGAACATCGAGAAGTACTGAGTTAGCATCCGCAGCAAGAAATGGTGGTGGCCTCTCTTCATGTACGGCCTTGACCTCACTGTTCAGCAGGCGTGTGGGTGTGCTCGACTGACACAATGGGTTCTGGCTTGACAAAACTTGTTTTGACTACAACATTTCCACTATGTCGAGGTCACTATTAACAGTCAAGTCCTCCGTCTGAAAAAATCTGAGAAAACATTCAGTATACGGGTTATTCAGTTGACATAATCCCAAACGGACTATTTTATTCTGTAACCGAAGATATATCAAATGACTAAAATGTACTAATAAGTAATCTGCAATTAAGTAGAAGTGCAATGCCTTAAGCACAGTCGTGCACCAGCCAAGAAACGGCATACCCCCAGCGACGGGCCAAATCGGCACACACACACACATATATATATATATATATATACAGACACGCCCCTTCAATTGTATCTGAGAGAGAGAGAGAAAAAGAGAGAGGGAGAATGATAGGCAGAACGAGAGAAAGAGAGACAGTGCAGAGAGCCCTAAACATCTTGACGTCAACCGTTCGATCTTCTTCTTCTTCTTCTTCTGCGTTTGTGGGCTGAAACTCCCACGTACACTCGTGTTTTTTGCACGAGTGGAATTACCGTGTATGACCGTTTTTTACCCCGCCATTTAGGCAGCCATACGCCGTTTTCGGAGGAAGCATGCTGGGTATTTTCGTGTTTCTATAACCCACCGAACGACTCCGACATGGATTACAGGATCTTTTTCGTGCGCACTTGGTCTTGTGCTTGCGTGTACACACGGGGGTGTTCGGACACCGAGGAGAGTCTGCACACAAAGTTGACTCTGAGAAATAAATCTCTCGCCGAACGTGGGGACGAACTCACGCTGACAGCGGCCAGCTGGATACAAATCCAGCACGCTACCGACTGAGCTACATCCCCGCCCCAACCGTTAGATCAAAAATCGAAGAGTTGGTCGACACCCGTAATGTTGAACTATGTTCCCAATTTGTGTGTGAATTTTCATCCCCAAGCTGTATAAGAAAGAAGACTTCTTTTCCATGTATTATCGGCAAAAAACATGCCTCGAAACGAAGTCAGTATGGCGTACGTGGGATACCTGCCAGCTTCGCTGTGATAAGGTCGAATAACTGCACGAGTAGCACACTGATATACAATCAGAAAACATATTATAATGACTATAAAATACTAATCCCAACTGGAACAATTTGCAAGGAATAATCCCATCCGGAACAATTTTGTGTTCATTTTTATACCAACTGGAACTAAAATATCTGTGTTTGTAACTTGCCATTTTTATAGCCAGTTCTACTTAAGAGCATTTGAACATCAATATCACACCACGACTTGTCTCCTGCAATAATGAGAATGACAAGGTAAGGCTTAGTTTGTCTGTTTCACAGCTTTGCGTACAACCGGAACTTCTACTTTCCCAACTGGAACATTTTTTTAGTCCTCGCAGAAAAAAATGCTCCCAACAGGAACCTCGTGTTAATCAATTAATCAGTTTACAAGCTAGTCTAAAGCTCACTGACTGCTTTTGGTACTATAACTCATTCGGGGCGCGTCCACATTGTCCCTCGTGTTCCCTCTCGGGATTTTGACCCATTTTAAAACAAATTTAAAAATCAACAACACAAAATAACCTTACCTACCTTACATTTTTGCTAAGTTTGAAACTTGCTCTTTTAGAAAATATATGAAACATTTGAAAGAACATACCTTTTGTTTCTTCACATCCAGTCAAACTACCTCTTTGAAGCAAAAAAACAAAAACAATTTCTATGTCATGGGTTCATCATACACAATGTCATGATCGACACTTTCATTATCCAAATCATCACCTAAATCAACGTCCATTGGCACAAACTCGTCACCAGAATCTAAAATAGCATCTCCATTATCATCATCACAAAGGTCAAGATCAGAATCGTCCTGAATAACAAGTTCTAGCACTCTTTTCAAGTTAATACGTCTTTTAGCAGAACGATCCGCCATCTTGGAAAAGTCAAAACACGTCGCACACCGTCAAAAAAATCAAATTAGTCCCAACAATTGAAGGGAAGGAACTGTTTACAGTGAATGGTTCAACTGTAGACAGGCAGAAGTTTATTGCGGGGATTGTTTCCCTTGGTCACCGTTAAAAATTCGTGATATCCGTCGGATCGTAACTTCCAATGTGTCGGCAACGCAAAGCACAGCTGTCGGACTTCCAATTCCGACACAACGCGAATGAGTTTTAAGCATTGGTCTTACGCTACATGGCATTCTATGTGGTCTACACAACTTGATTCAGGATCAAGATCGATGGGGTCCTAGGCCTAAATGGTCCGCTGGACCCATTAAGCAACAGTTAACTAACTAACTAATCAGGATCGATACGTTGCAGGAACCTTTTAAAGTTATTGTCGCAACGACAAAAACACCAAAACGTGTCAAAACAGGCATTTTTGTCCCATAACGTGATGCGCCAGATAATGTGAGAATGGTCTGGCTGACAAACCTGCCTTCGCGCGCGATCCAGAGCAAGTGATAAACTAGCGACCTATCCACAACCCGAACACGTCGCTCCCAACGGATATGGTGCGGAACAGTTCCAAAGCCAAAGTTTAGTTTCGTATTCAACAATAATTGGATTGACGTTTCAAGTTGTGTGCACAGAACTGCAGCAGTCAGTTTTAAAATGACGCCTGCCACTGACCTACGTCTTCCGGCGACGGTTGTGACGGGGTCACACTCAGGTCGGTATCTGTGCCCTTTCCCGTTCGATTCGTAGTCTTTTTGCCTCCCGTCCGCTTTGTTTTCATGCTACATATAAATTCATGACTATGTCTGCTGCTCAGTACCGCGAACTTTGCAGTCACACAACTACTTTCACACAATGACTTTCTGGCAACGGCGAAAAGTCGGTGCTCTTAACACACGTGTCGATTTTGATACATTGTTCTTACAGAAAACACACGCGCTTTTTGACAAATCAGATATTACAGCGGCAGAATAAAGGTCAGACAGCTAAGCTTAGAACACAATATAGCTATTCTGATGAACACGTGGGGGAATTCGGGGGCTGTGATTGGATGGTCTCTTCCGATCATCAAAGCATAATGCGGCGGACGTCGGCCATTTTACTCAATATCCAAAAGCATATTGAGAAAAATGGCCGACGCATGATTCCGGTTTACCCATCTGTACCACGGCGATGTTTCTATCGACAACAGCATACACTGACAACTTAAAAAGCTGTTTCAGTTGTGAAGTCGAATGCACTTGGAGTCAGTTTTTCTTCCAAAGTCAGAAAGCGTGTAGCGGTGTGCATGTCTGCGCGAACATGATGCGCGTAAGAAGTTTGTCTGCTATCAAAACCTGAGATCAACGCATCGACGCAAAAACTGTCATTTTGTAAGTTTGGAACAACAAATCAAGGTCAGAACAGCTATATAATCGCTATTGTGTTTTCAGCGTAGCAATAGGGTCCGATATTTAGACTCGAACAAGTATAATGCGACTCGTCTTCGACTCGTCGCATCAGTTATACTTGTCTCGTCTAAATATCGGGCCCTATGGAGGTCTCCCTTTTGCGTACTTCGGAGCGGTGTCACGTGATACGCAGAAATGGGTTGGAGGGCAAGAAGCGGAACGGCTAGTAGCGTCAGTGCGCCGCTCGATGATTCGGGAGTGTTTTAATTGAATAATGTCAAAATCAGGAACAAAAACGGTCGACCAGCCAAAAGAGAAGTACATTACATCATTGAGTGACGTTGCTAAAGTGCGATACTTGGAGAAATTGACCGAAGCTCTTTAGTTTCAGACTACATATAATTTCTGCTTCAGTGTGTGTGCATGAGTTTTCATTTTGTTATTATTCAAGAACTTGTAGTTCTATTTCTAACTTTGTATGTTTATGTGTGAAGCTCTTTAGTTTTAGATTACCTATTATTTCTGCTTCAGTGTGTGTGAGTTTTCATTTCATTGTTATTCGAGAAATGGTATTTCTAACTTTGTATGTCACGTTTGGAGAAGCGATTCTTTTTTCCTTTTTGGGATCAAGTCTGGTGTCTGCTTTAGTGCTTACTTTGATATTACCTTAGAACATTTATTGTGAACCTGTAAATGTGTAATGTGTGTGTGTGTTTTTTGTTCTTCTTTTTTATTTTTTCTATTTCTTTTTACTTTAGTGCTGCTGAAGACAGTAACTAAAAATTTCCCTGAATTCAGTGTTACGTGTTTTTTGTTTTTAATTTTTATATATATGTTGACAATGACAGTTCAGTTAAATAAAGCGTTGAACACATTATATGTATTTTAATTTTTACCAATCTGTCACTCTGTGAATGTGAAGCTGGTGTGAGTGTGATATTTAACACATTACTTTTGATTTGTACCTAATCTCTGCCTTTGTTAGCTCCAGTAGGTGTGTTTTCAACAGTTTTGTTCAATTTTGTGAAACGTTACTGTTTTGAGACAAACCAGACACATATTTTTCCGTTTGGGACAGCTGGGCTCAACATATTAACTTTGTTGACTAAACAAAGGAGCCATTACACAGATACACACTCATTCTGACAATCACTCACCAGATTCTTCACAATTAAGAAATGTCTCAGATAAGACACACGCAAGCTTAAAAAAAAAAGTCTTAAGAACAAAAACGTTACTGCAACAACAATGTATTTATTAGTTCTTACTAAAAATCACATGCTTCAATAAAAAAAAGCATAAACTGTACAGACATGCTAACCAGCACTGATTAAGGCACACACTTGGAGTCAAAAAGCTATGGCATCAACATAAGCAGTGTTGAATCTGTTTCAAATTGCACACTTCAGTCAAAAAGCTATGGCATCAACATATGCAGTGTTGAATCTGTTTCAAATTGCACACTTCAGTCAAAAATCACATGTCTGACAATGAGTGAATTAGTGTTTCCAATCAATGAACGGTAACTGTTTACATATAAAAACTGACAAAAAAGTGAAAAAAAAGAAAAGAACTGTACACACACACACTTGGCATCAGATCTCAAAATCAAATAAGGAATAGTGTTGAGTCTTGAAAATGCTTTGAATTATACACACTTGAGCCAGGAAGCAAAAAAAGGAACTACACTCATGCCAGCCAGCACAAGTCATACAGATACTGTACACAAGTCAAATCAATACTGTGTTTCAGGTTTGGCATCCACATAAACAGTTTTGTTTCTGTTTTAAATCACACACTTGTCAATAAACTATACAGACATGCTAACCAGCATTGAATAAGGCACACACTTGAGTCAAAAAGCTATGGCATTAACATAAGCAGTGTTGAATCTTGTTTCAAACTGCACATTTCAGTCAAAAAGCGAGTGAATCGGTGTTTCAATCATTAGCAAAATTAATACTGCTGTTGAGTAAATCTCGGTGTCTTCCTCCAGCGTCGACTTTCGGAATTCTGAAAAATGCAAGAGCATTTTCTTTGTTGCTTCGGCTTGTGCAACCGATTATGCAACAAGTATTCACCATCTTGAATGAAATTTAGCCAAATCGTCGACGCAAATACGGAATCGCCGCAGCGAAACTTCGCGATCGGCACCACGCTTCCATGTTTTCGCTAAGCGGCGCGGTGGCTTCTTGCCCTCCAAGCCCCGGTGCGCACGAAGTGATGACGTCAATAGGGAGACCTCCATTGCTACGCTGAAAACACAATAGCTGGTAATATCATCGTTTCCACGAACAATTCATTCACGTGTTATAACATGTGTGATAAATATGCCAATGGCGAACAATGAGTCAGGCTGTTCATAAAATACTAAAACACGGAAGATTTGATCGTTTTGCCACTGAGTTTCCGGTCAGGTAATACACAAACTACACGTGACAAAATGTAAAATAACTGACGCTAAAATCAACAACGTGAAGTCACATGTACGTCAGGAGCGCCGGGGTTAGGCCAAAAAAAAAATAGGTCTGTTTACGGTAACATAGGCCAAAAAAATAGGGTCGGTAGGTCGGGATTTTTTTTTCATTTTTTTTTTTTTTTCCCAAAAAACCATATTTTTACGTTATTTTGCCAAAAAAACAAGATTTTTTTTTTTTTCCCCAAATGTCAAAAAAAAAGTCTAGGGTCGCGCGAAAAAACTAGGGTCGGTCGGGTTACCGTAAACAGACCTATTTTTTTTTTGGCCTTACATGAAAGCATAATGGACTTGATGAGTTGAGGCACCCGCAGTTTAGATGGATGTTGTACTGATAATCTGATTCGTAGTCCCTTGCAACCAGCTTACAAGCTTGATAACCAGTGACTTTGCTCAAATTGCGTTGATTGCTGGATCAACTAAAAGAACCTCGTCTTAAAAATACCCACACACAAAAAAAACACAAAAAAAACAACAAGCGCGCGTTTAAACGTGACATTACTTGCCACAAGGGAGCCCATATGAAGTTAGTAAGTTAGCAAGGTCACCTTGTCTAACCCTCAGGCAGGTAAATAGATAATCTTTTGGAGGGTCGAGATTTACTGAAGACTTCTAACTAACTAACTAAAAAAAAAAAAAAAAAAGTAACGAACGAACTGCCTAACCAGAATCATTTAGATGAAGGCTTCTCAGATCTAATAATAATAATCATAATAATGAGAAATCATCAGTGAGCATTCATCAGTATTTTAGAACTCAGATTGCTGCCCTGGGTTTTGTTCATCAGTGAGTATAAATTAGTATTTTAAAGCTCCGAGGTGTTATATAAAAGGGATTATTTTACTTTGATCTTGCTTCAGGATAGTACACAATGGAGTTTAGTTTGACAACAAGAGGTGCTCGCTGCAGTTTGTTTGAAAATCATGTCTACCAAAACCAAAAAGACCTAACCAAAGGTGTAGAATGTTGGGAGTGTGAAAAGAGGCGAGATCATGGATGTAAGGCGAAGATTCACGTAAAAGAAACACAGCTGAAGAAGAAAATCAATGACCACAACCATTCTTATCACCCAACTATCTGGAAGTTCCTGCGAGTCCTACAGCGAGAGCAGGCACTGTGACGAGCGGAAGTCGTGCAGATGATTGCTGGACACCCCTGTCCCCTCACGTGCGCCTTACTCTTCAAGTGTGATAACAACGATGATTGAAGAAACTATTATGAAATGAATACCCAGGGGGGTATTGTCCGGGGGGGAAATAGACCCGGGGGGATAAGTCCGGGGGGGGGGGAATGACCGGGGGGGGGGGAGAAGTCCCAGGGGGGAAATGTCCAGGGGGGATTGTCTGGGGGGGAAAGTCCAGGGGGGTGAAGTCCGGGGGGGGGGGGGGGGGGGATTGTCCTAGAACCCACAAATAAACTTTGCTTAATATTGCTTGATAAATATCTGAAAATGAGAGCTGTTTTTGTTCATTTTGGAAATATAAGTGTGGCATTTGGTACAGATCACCAACGCATCAAACATGCATTTTATCAGTAACTACGTTGCTCGACACTCCAAACAGAATCAGTTCTTGGAAAGGTTTACCTTGTCGCAATGAGTACAATTCACATGTAGCCAATTAACAAGTTCTATCCAAAAGGTCTGCACTTTATCACACTCCCAAAACGTAATAAGTACAAGGGTTTCTTCATCTCTGCCGCAAAATGTACCTAATGACGTTTCCGCAATGTTTTTCAAAAACAGAAACAGTTCCGTCGGCAACATCTGTACGATAATCGGAACTGGATCGATCACAGGCAAAATATCCTTCATTGTTTTAACAACATTTCCAAAAAATAATCTTCTTATTTTACAAACGGTTTAGAGATTCAAACCATTTTTCAATGAACTTTGGGACAACCTCATTTTCAATCAATTGTCTGTAAATAGTTTGTGTCTTACCTATACAAATACTATTCCACACAATGGGCTCTGTCATAATAAAATGCTGATCAAATTCTAAACCGATTTTTTTTCTGACATTTTTAAGAACCTGAATTGGGATGCGATAACTTCTAACTTGAATTTGCGGTGAACAATCAATTTTGATGACAACTTTAATGAGCAAACTAATTAACTAATTCTCAAGCTTAAGAGCCGAAATGCAATCGCATAGTCCGGACTGAGTCAAAGATTGATTGACCCAAATTTTAATTAATTTGATTGAAAATTTTGGGCGTGACAGTGATGCTTCAACCTTTACTAAAGACGGATATGACCTCATCAAAGACATTTATTGAAAATATGGAGAGAAAAAAACCAACAACGTTTGGGGGTATCATCTGGAAGAATTTGTACTTTTTGTATGTAAAGTTTAATGAACATCGGTCCATTATTTTTTCTCGGAATCGCTCTACACATACACACACAGACACACACATACACCATCACCCTCGCCTCGATTCCTGGTCCATGTTAAAACTTTTAATCAAAACTTGACTAGATGTAAAACGAGTATGTATATATGTATATGTATACACAAATAAAAGTGAGGAAAAAACGAAAAAGGTACGTAAAACACAAATCATACGCATCAGAGACATTAACTGAATATTACAAACTCAGTGACTTCACACAGGAGAAAAGGTATGCTACACACAGACACCAAATATTAATAAATAGAATATACTGAACATTTGTGTATACGCATGCACATATTTATCTACAACTTAAGTCTGGAAGTGATAAACGTTTATTAAGGGAACTTTTCTACACGTTCAAGGAGCGCCGAGGCCAGTAATAACAAATAAAATAGGGCTCAACGTGCTACTTTCCACGACTGAAACTTGACAATTGGGTATCAGACTTTTTTTTTTTTACAAAACCACTACTAATGATGTTTCTAAGATTCTATTGTGGATATGAACAATCACGCGTTCACACCTGAAGAAGAGTGACAGAAAAACTTAATATTTATCCTACTTGCGTGAGAGAGACCACCCATGTCATAACTAAACCATATACTCACACGTGTGTATATCATGTAAATGAGGTCGCGTCAAACAACAGTCTGGCAGGGACCTAATTTTCCACTTGACCACAAAGTCCCCGAGACAAACGTAATTCTCGAAACACCTTTGCGTTTGCTGCTTCCTCTGGTAGAATTTTGAGAAGAAACATGTAATGCTATAACTTCTAAAGTGACGTCTTTTCCCCTTGACGTCAACGATTTTACGAGGCTTTGGACGAGATCGAGGTTCCATTAGAGGTGTCTTCAATTATTTTGATAAACAACATACAATATAGCTTGCTGTGTGATACCAGGGTTACACTCGTTGCTTTTTCAAATATTAAAAAACACAACTCGTGTAAATCTGATATCACACAGCAAGTCATTTAGAAGTCTCTATTTATACTATCCGTCATAAAACAAGAACACTGGGCAGATGAATTTCAGTACAGAGTTTGAGATGAGGCCGTTTATTGTAAATCAATGTATGGTCATTCGTTCCCCTATTATATTAGCAGACAGATAGATTTGTGAGCGATATATGAGTTAGTGTTCATTCAGTTTAACAAACATCACAGATACCCCCGCAAATAAAATTCACAAAAGCAAAGTTCCCGCGTTAAAAAAATAAATAAATAAATAAAATCAGAACAGCTATTAAAAACAGAACAAGGTTTGCATTCTGTTCGCGTTGAAAGCAGAGTATTGTGAGCTGCCGATGTTGAATAAGTATACAATGTGTAATTAGTTGCTTACATTTTTGTTACTGCCTGTAAATTTTCACATTTTCGTGTTCAGTACGACAGGATACATCTTTATTTTTTAATTCAGGAGAAGATGAGGAATACAATGCAATCATTTCTAAAATTGTTAGTGATAATTCGATTTTAATGACTACTTTAATGAGCAAACTAATTAATCAATGTTTAAGATTCCAAACTGAAATCCAATCCCATAGTCGATACTGAGTCAATTACTGATGCTTTTACTGTATCAGTAAAATGAAAGGGCGATAACAGTCTCCGTGAAAAAAGTTGTCAGCCTTTCGTTTTACGGAATCAGTAGTTAAATTTTGACGCATCCTTAAAAATAGCATTTAATTAGTGGAGAACAGATGCTCGAAAGTTGTAGTTTTCTCACTAACCTGCAACCCACAACAGAAAACTTGTTGATACATGTATTAAATCCGGTTTATCTTATTGGGATTTCCCGCTAACTGCGCAAGATGGCCGACATTTACTTCAATCGATAGCTGCACCGTTCTTTTGACAAACAGCAGACCAGAACGTTGATCAGTTGCAGAGTGAGGCACGGCTTAGGATTAACCACCGGGTTAACTTGAACGGGGAAGGGGGGGGGGGGGGGCTGTGATATTCTTCTGTCTGGAATGTCATTTATAATCTTCTCATCTGAGTAATCCACTTTAGTGAGTCTTTAAATAATGCATACGTTTTGCTATTTAAATATAAGTAACGTTCTCGCGATAAAAGGTGGGACAATCTAAGACAACTTCACAATACGTAGGGATTGTTGGATTCACACACACACACACACACAGACACAAATTAAAAAACATTACATTTAAATAACTTTTAAATTGATAATAAACTTCCGCCATTACCGGCGGCGTGACCATGACAGCTGACTGATATCTATAGGTAAAACGTTCGCGGCCATTATTATTGCCACGCCTTCTACTACGTGACGCAGCAAAAATATCGTAAGTTTTAAACATAGGCCTATGTTCAAGTGTATTATATACCACAGATCGCAGCTTCTCGTTGGGTTATTACACTTCAGCAATGTTGTCATTATTGTTGTCATTACCGTCTCTATACAAACAGGCACAACCTGAACCAAGCCGAATTCAGTTAGATAACTGATTATCACAGTATTGCGCAGGTAGTGTGATCAGCTACCTGTTATTTATTTATTTTTTAACATCACTCATGTTAACAGAACAATGTTTTAGTTAAACTCACGTCGGTTTCAAAATACTCCTCTGAGAACCAAGGTTTTGAGGCCGAGCAACTTAACACTTCTCTGCTGATCTACACCTGATTTGCCGTTGTACTCTATGCCGCTGCCTTCACAGTTGGCCATTGTTTATTTACACCCGCATTCCTATTGAAATGGTACAGAACCCCCTTGCGTTATTGGAAGCGATAATCCTTGGACTCCAGAACACGTACACGGATACACATTGAAACAGAAACATCAGTTATAGTTTCCAACTAACTCGTCATAGGCCGCGGCAGACTCAGCCCCAGCGCAGCAGCTGGTGTGGTAAAATGGAATGGTATTTTTGATAACCTTAGCTGGAACAAGATCTTTTACTTATGTCATAAGACAACAGTTGATTGTCAGCTAAAATGGTTCCAGCTGAGGTTAATTTATAGGGCCTTGCCCACAAACCGCTACCTATTTCTGAGAAAAATTGTTGAATCTTCTAATTGTTCGTTATGTAACAATGAGGAAGAAACAATTAATCATTTGATGTGGCATTGCCAGCATATTAACAGGTTTTGGCAGGAACTACAGGAACTATTAAATAATAGTTGTTATCATGTTACTAATTTCCGGTTTTCGGAAGCGTTGGTATTGTTTGGAGTTCAGGAAAATATGTTCACTGATAAAGCCTTAGATTTCATTATTTTATTGGCCAAATTTTATATTTACAAATGTAAATGGAATTCTGAAAGACCGATGCTTCCGATACTCTTGAAATTTTTGAAAAGTAGATATTTTTTGGAAAAGTACAAGGGGGGATTAGCAGAAGATAAGTTTGACCGCCTCTGGCAACCATATTCTAACCTGGTTTCATGAAAATTGTCCAGTACTAGGCTCTACTCCTTTTCCCTAATTCGTTAACAGTATCTTGATATGTATTCTGTTGTAAACTTGAATCTTGTACAGTAATCAATATCATTTAAGGGTCTAGTAGTTGTTGTAGTCAAACAGTCCTATGCAGTGCCTCTTTAACTTTCCCCCTCTCTCTCTCTATTTCTCTCTCTTTTCTAGATCATTCTTTTAGTATGCATGTTGTATGTATGTATGTGGCGATGTGAACTGTGATGTAATGTATAATGTGTTGTAAAAAAAAAAAATAATAATAATAATAATAAAAAAAATAATTAAAAAAAAACTCGTCATAGGTTGATGTTGGTTCTGTTGAAGTACATGTATTGCGGCGAACTGAACTGGTGGACAATTAGCACTTTGCAGTTAAATAGTTGAAAATAATTTCCCGCAGCTATTTAACTGCAAAGTGCTAATTGTCTACTAATTCGCAATACTTCTGCAGAACCAAAATCAAGCTATGACGAGTTTCCAAAAACATAATCAAGTACTGACCCTTCTGCTGAATAAAATTCGTCTTTGAACGTCCCTCTCTGCAGGTGTATTCTAGCATTGCTTTTTTTTTCTTCTTTTTTTTTGGGGGGGGGGGGGTCATGTTGAAGGGTCAGTAAACGACCGCCATTTATACGGACAAGTCATAATTGTAAAATCTGCTTTAGAAGAAGCGTTACTGTTCTTACACACGTCAGAGTGTAACTACTGCTACGCGTCGTACGTCACACATAAGTTACATAAATGTTCCAGTTTTGTACTGATTCTTTTGATCGTTGATAGTACGGACATGCCACATTTTAATTTACTGCTAAAGCAGAAACAACAGTAGTCCAGTGATACTTATTTTTACTGACGCCGGACACGTCACAGTTTTATTATTGCGCCAGGGAAAGAATCAGTAACATAAAACTATATATGTTCATAGTGGAAACGTCACAGTTTATGTACTGTCAGTTTCAGCAGAAACATCAGTGACTGAATTCCATACAATAAATCAGTGATTTACTAATACGTCAAAATTCAAATGTCTGCTTAACTGAGAAGAAGCAGCACTGAGCTAGTAACTAAATCAGTATTGTTCTCAACAAACATGTCACAGTTTATTTACTACTTCAACAAAAGCGCCCATTGCTGACCATTATTTGTAAGTATTTGTGTTATTTCTTCGTTTTATAAGAAGCATTTACCAATGACTTCAAAAACAGTTCTAAATCAGAAAAGAAAACCGTCACCAGTAATGCCTTACACACTCTGTAGCAACCATGATGTGACCGATGATCTGGAGGTAGCTATATGTAGTCCTTGCTGAAGTATATCGATCGCAATCGATCACAGATGAGATAGGCTATGCAGATTCGACAAGAAGACGAGATGACTGTAAATCCACAACGTCTCCCAACCGTCTCCAAATACAACAAAGCCTGGCCTTAACAAAACTTGACTCGAGTTGAACGTACAGCAGACAAATTCCGGTTATGACATTCAATTCCGATCCGGGCTCTCCATCATGTCGGGATTTCCCACTACTCAGTGAAGCTCTGTATTCAAGATGGCCGAAGTTTTGTTCGGTCGATAGTTCTCAAACATGTATGCGCCGCCATATAAATAGCTCAGTTGTCCGCTTTATTTTTAGCGTGACACAATTGTATGATTAAGTTGGGTGACTTGGGGGTTTGACTATGGTCTAAAATGCCCGCCATACCCGGCTTCTCTCATAGACATACCACGGCTCCACTGAGTCACTGAGTCTTGTAATAATTTATACGTTTCGCTTAGAATAATACGCAACTATCTTCCTCGCGATAAAAGGCGGAAAATGAAGGACAAGTCTTAACACCGTCGTAAGAGTTGTGGGCTTCACTCAAGAAATGAACATTCAGGGCCGGGAATTTCACTTCACTGACTAATGTTTGCCTCGTCACAGACACAGTCAAAATTCATTGCAACCGGCGACAAATAAACATCAGCCTTCAGTGCAACGTCATAATGGTGACCTACATGACCCTCGCAGCCATTTTGCCCAAACCATCGATTTCGCAGCAGAAACCTATCGTAAGTCATGAACGTATATGTTGCAGCACGCCTCTGTTGGTAGCCCCTCGCTGGTTCAGTTCAGTTTACACTACAATGTACTTTAATATTGTCATTACCGAATACGAAGGGAAACGACTTGAAAAATGCCGAATTCAGTTAGATAACTAAACAACGCAGACAGTGTGATCAGCTTCCACTTATTATTATTCAACATATAATCAATCATGAAAACTGTGTTACAAATTGTGCGTCAAGTCTCGAAATACTGATCCTCTTGAGAACCAAGGCATGTAGTGTTTCAAGTTGAGATTTAGGAACTTAATGCTTCTTCTCATGACCCACACTCGAGTCGATCGGTCATACAAACGGCTAAAAATTAATTTTTTTACACTACACTGAAGATTTTACTAATCAGATTGTTGTTATGGTGAACTTAATTCAAACGTATTGACTGAACTGAAGAGCGGCATCCTAGACTTATCATCAGTGTTCGCACCGACGTGAAACTACGGGCCAGAACTCTCTCTCTCTCTCTCTCTCTCTCTCTCTCTCTCTCAAAATTCATCCCACTGAAATATTACAGGCAACCAAGTGCTTTTCGACTCAGCCTTCTTTTAGCTTCAATACATGAAAAAACTATACGTGATTTATGTTTGTATTTGTATAAAGCATTTAAGATGCGAGAAACACTGTTATCGTAATTTCGTATGTTGATGTTTGCATTGATGTATCTGTTATCCACTTTTGAGAAAAATATGCACTGTTTTGAGTCTACTGAATGTAAAAATGATTCATGTTTTTGCTTTTGTCAGGAATGAATTATCTAAAATACCGACTGTCAGTCAGAAGGCTACTATTTCATTTATACGCATTCGTTATTCTCCTCCGATTCATTCCAACAATAAAAGAAAATACGTGGAGCTCAATATGTTTATATAGCTCACTGGTAAAGCATGTACATATATCAAACGTTCAGGATTCACACACATATACACAATACGCCCAGGGTTCTAGATGAGTAAATTAATGTGTTACCCCATCACCAGAACAGCGTAGTGTAGTTCATCTGTTTCTCCATCACCCAGCCGACGCGGCGACTCCTGGCGTGGTCCGTAAAGTCCGGTTAGTAGATCACGTCGCTCTGCTTCGTGCATCTTCGTTTCTTCATGCGTCTGCTTGAATGGTCAACAAGCTCTCGCAAATTCCGTCTTCTGTCTCTGGGAAGACTCCTGTGAAAGTAATTCTTGAGTCAGTATTTCCATAGGCATAACACACACAGCAATTCACTCATCATTCACCCTGGGCTGTAATTACACTCTACATTCAACCACACACACACACGAATTCTTAAATAACTACTGTCAATACTAATATCAATTCCCATCCATGTCCGAGTTATTTATCCACACATTAAACAACTATTCAGAATATCCAGATTAAGAACTAGTACAATGAACACTTAAGTTAACATAGCAGCGAATATTAAGAATGCCTATTCATAAACATACTAGTGTTCCTTAGCGAAAACATATCATGAAAAATAGTTTACCTGAGCACGCGAGCAAAGAATCTTCCCCGACTTGCCTCTTACATGTTCAATGGGCAAGTGAAGCTAACAGCTTAGGTGACTGGCGACAAGTCTAACAGCTCACCTTACAAAAAATGGACATTCAGGTTTTCACCTGTTGCACGTGAGTGCGTGGAGACTCGGCTCTACAGGTAACAGTACAGGCCCCATAATCATGGTCCAACAGGCATGCGAATCAATAATAATGTTTTTCGCGATACGAGTCTACTTCTGTCAATTAATGCATACTAATAACAGCATCATTTCATCATTAATTAAGTACTCATATTACATACATGTTCATACATAAAACCCATAAATGTCATATCTGACAATGCCCCCCACTTCAAGTAGAAAGCTGCATAAAAGATTTCTCATTTCTTAACTCGATAACACCATACAAATGTTATCATCCATGATAATACATTGCATTTAACACAATAAGTCCCACTCAAAGTGTCAACGTCACTACTTGTATTTACAGTACCTATACAAACAGATCTGACTTCCAGGGCCATTTTCTTCTTATTCAAAGAGTTTGATCACAGACTGATCGAGACAACAAATCCGCAAACTGATTGCACTGGCCTGCAATCGGCTGAACAACGAACTTGAACTCCTGAAGAGACAACACCCAACGCATCACACGACTGTTCTTGAGCCTACATGACGCCATGTATGTGAATGGCCTGTGATCTGTCTGTATGACAAATTCCCGGCAAAGCAGGTAGCGCGAGAACTTTGTGAGTCCCCAAACAATGGCAAGACATTCACGTTCGATGGTAGAGTACCTGGACTCTCGATCAAGCAGTTTTCGACTGGCATAAGCAACAGGATGTAGAAGACCCTCCTTTTCCTGCAGAAGAACTGCACCCAAACCTGTCGAACTTGCATCAGTTCTCACAACGAAATCTTGACTCAGGTCAGGCAAGAGAAGAACAGGGAAGGTAGACAGCACCTCCTGAACAGCTTTCAGCGAAGAATCACATTCTGCCGTCCATGTGATAGTTTTGCTGTGATCGTCTCGCGTTAGATCCGTCAAAGGAGCTGTCAAGGTTGCAAAGTTAGGAACGTATCGCCTGTAGTAACTTAACAACCCCATCAGGGAACGAACCTGCTTCTTTGTCGTTGGTCGATTCACAGACAAAATCTTCTTGACCTTCCCGTCCTCTGGTTTGAGATATCCTCGACCGACAACATGTCCGAGGAACTCCAACTCAGAAAACCCAGCAAACAGTTTTGATGGTTGAGCAGTGAGACGAAATCTCAGCATCTTGCTCAGAACAGCCCGAACCTGCTTCACGTGGTCTGACCATGTTTGCGTAGCAATGAGAATGTCATCGTAAAAGTTGACTGCTGAGTTCTCTGCTAGATTTAGCTTCCGCATCATCCGAGCAAAAGTTGCTGGAGCTGAGACCAGTCCAAATGGCATTTTAACCCATTGGAACAACCCAAGAGGAGTTTGGAAAGCTGTTTTATGTCTATCTTCCGGCTTGATCGGAATCTGCCAATAGCCTTTTGCAAGGTCAATCTTCGTGTAGAAGTTTGCTCCAGCAAGACTACAAAACAACTCATCCGGGTCAGGGATCGGCTCGGCATCAAAATGCGTGATCTTGTTCAAGGCGCGGAAATCAATGCAAAAACGAACTGATCCGTCTCTTTTCGCCACCAAGACAATAGGCGAAGAGTACGCAGATTTCGAAGGTTCTATGACGCCTAAATCCAGCATGGATTTGATCTCCTTCTCAACTGTCTGTCTAGACGCAAACGGCAACGGGTATGGTTTCCTATATACAGGACACTCGCTTGTCAAAGGAATGACGTGGTCATCGACATCTTTTGTAACTCCCGGCTTGTCTGTAAGAAGTTCAGAAAATTCCTGAAAAACGGTTTCCAGTTCAGTACGTCTTGAATGAGAAAGATCATCAGAGTAGTGAACATCTTTGACAGATTCACCCGTAACTGCAGGAATTGTCGGTAAGACAACCTCATCCTCGATTTCAGGAGACAACACAGCGACAGCACAAACAGGATCCAAGACGTGATCCGAACACGCATCTGCCTTCTGATCAGAGTCAGACATCAATGTTGAGAATTCCTGGTCATCAGGAACTGGACCAGTTCTTAACTCTCTTCCCACAGCAACAGCTGCTGTCAAAACTCGTCTCTCATACTTCTTCAGCATGTTGACGTGAAACACCTTGTGTTTGCCGTTGAGGTCAATGCGGTAGTCAACAGGGCTAACCACCTCAATCACTTTGAATGGACCTTTCCAGCACATGAGAAGCTTGTTGCTGTCAGCAGTTAAGAGTACAAGAACTTCATCCCCAGGTACAAAAGTACGAAGTTTGGCCTTCCTGTCATGGTAATGTTTGTGAATACGAGCAGCATCACGAACATTCGATTGTGCTAGAGCACACGTATCAGCGATTCTGTTCTTCAAATCGAAGACATACTGATATAGAGGTTTGGCTTCATCTCCATCAGTCCTCCCTGTCCATGAGTCTGCCAAAATAGACATTGGGCCTCTTGGAGCGCGCCCAAAGAGAAGCTCATAGGGAGAAAACCCTGTACTGACATTTGGAAGTTCACGATACGCAAACAGGAGTGCAGGAACGTACCTGTCCCAGTCAGTTGGGCGCTCCTGAACAACCTTCTGCAACATGCTCTTCAGAGTTCCGTTGAATCGTTCGACTAACCCATTTGCTTGAGCATGGTAAGGAGAAGTGTGGATCGACTTGATTGCCAAAAGTCTGTATATCTCCATCATGAGATCAGAAACAAACTGCGTTCCACAATCCGAGACAATGACCTGAGGACAGCCCATCCTCGAGAAAACTGAAAACAGTGCTTCAGCAACAGAAACAGTATCAATCTGCTTCAATGGAATTGCTTCGGGGAAACGAGTCGCTGTATCCACTATCGTCAGAATGTACCGGAATCCAGTCGAAGATACAGGTTTAAAAGGACCGACCAAGTCAATACAGATCTTCTTGAAAGGAACATCGATAAGCGGCATCTTCTGAAGAGGAGCAGTGGGAACGCGACCCTTGGAAGACGTTTTCTGACACACATCGCACGTTCTACAATACTTGCCTACGTCACGCCTGACGCCTGGCCAAAAGAATTGGGTCAAGATCCTCTTTAACGTTCTTCTGGTACCGAAGTGACCCGACATGAGAGCGTCATGGGCGGTATGGAGAACTTGTTCTCTCAAAGAAGTAGGGACAACAACTTGAAAGACGATCTCAGTCTTCTCACAAAACGCTCTGTGAAGTAACCCATCTTTCATGATGAAGTAAGGTTTGCTCTGATCTGAGACCTGCGATTCCTTCTGAACTTGCTCGAAGCACTTCTTAAGTGATTCATCTTTGGTTTGCATATCAGCTAACTTCTCAGGAGTTACATCGGTAAAAACACAAGGTACCGATTTTAACGGTCTCACTGAACCTTTGGCTTTCTCCGTTTGTAGCCTGGTAGTCACTAGTCCGACAGCGTCTGGAACAATAGAGCCCACACATCCCCCAGATACTGAAACAACACCTGGTAGGTTCCCAAGAATAAGATCTGCCACAGGATCGTCAATGACACAACACGTCAGAACACCTGCAAAATAAGGCGAGTCCACAACCACTTCAGCCAAGGGAAATGTCTCAATGTGTCCCCCAAAAGACCGACAACGCTGCTCCTGCCCTGTGAACTGATCATCACGAACTAAAGCCCGTTTCACACCAGCAGTAGTGCATCCTGTGTCCCGCAAGATCGTCCCTGAAAAACCATTGATGGTTCCTATTTCCAGATGTAGGCCAGGTTGTCCCTCTGAAACAAGAACGTGTTCGCTAACAGCGGAGCTAAATGTTTCAGCAAAGTTTTTAGACGAAGCACACTGGTTCGCCCAATGACCTTGACCCCCACAGATCCTACAGACATCACTCTGTTTAATGGTCCCTCTACGTGCACCCCTGCGTTGTCCTCGACCTGTACCCGAAGAACCTCGGCCTCCTCGATAACCTCGAGAACCACTGCCCCCGTTGCTAAACCCTGAATCTGCAACGCCAACTCCAGCTGAAAATATAGAAACATCTGATTTCCGTGCTAAGGTTTTGCTGGGACGAGCTTCACGGTACAGTTCAGCTGCTTCACATAACGCAGATACGTCACCCAGCTGACGTTCCCTCAAGAACACGGCCAAATCTTTTGTACAACTCTGAAGTATCTGTTCACGCAAAAACAAGTCTTGTAAACCTTCGGCAGTTATGGCAACACCAGACAACTCAGTCCATCGGTTGAGCAAATGACGACAGCGCGTTAAAAACGCTAAAAATGACTCTCCCATCTCGGGACGAACAGCTCTGAAACGCTCTCTGAAACCTTCCTCTGTGCATTGGAACTTACGAAGAAGATGAGACTTCAATACATCCCACGAAAGGGTTTGTTCTCCTGAAATTGAATGATAAAGCGACAAGGCACTACCCTTCAATAAAGCAGCCAAGTAGACAGGCCATTTACCCTTATCCCAGCCGCATGCTGAAGCGTGTGTTTCAAACCGAAACAAAAATGCATCAATGTCGTCTTTGTTTTCATCGAACATAGGCAATTTTGGATGAAAAGGTCTAGAACTGTCTGACTGACTAACTTTAACGTCTGATCTCTCCTTTTTCACCCTTTCCGTTTCGAGATCTAACTCGCTTTGCCTAGTCTGCTCTTTTTCTTTTTCAACTTCTAGTCTCTCTTTTTCGACTTCTAGTTTGGCAAGCTCCTTCTCTTTTTCTGTATCTCGCTTTTCTTTCCGTTCATCTCTAGCAATGTTTTGCTGTTCACGGACAAAACCGGTTAAGTCTTTGTCTTTAAGACCTAGCTCTTTCCCACGAGACATCCACAAATCCCAATCGTCACTCATGGTGATAATATATACAAAATCACAACACTGCAAAAGTTACTTTATGAAAACACTTCACCACTGTAACAACATTCTTCACAAAATGCGTGCCTACAGATATGCTTACACACGTAGTCAAGCAAACAACATACAATGACAAAATCTTCAAAAAGTGTGCGTTAACAGTCTACAATCTGTTAAAGACACATACACTGGAGAAAACGGGGTCACCAATTGTCAGGAATGAATTATCTAAAATTCTGACTGACAGTCGGTATTTTAGGTAATTCATTCCTGACATATCTGTTATCCACTTTTGAGAAAAATATGCACTGTTTTGAGTCTACTGAATGTAAAAATGATTCAATGTTTTTGCTTTTGTTCACACCCCTTCACTAGGGGCAATGGCCTATGTGAATAAACCATCCGAATCCGAATCCGAATCCGAATCTCTCTCTCTCTCTCTGAGTCTCTCTCTCTCTCTCTCTCTCTCTCTCTCTCTCTCTCTCTCTCTCTCTCCGAGTCTCTTTCTCTCTCTCTCTCTCTCTCTCTCTCTCTCTCTCTCTCTCTCTCTCTCTCTCTCTCTCTCTCTCTCTTTCTCCGAGGCTCTCTTTCTCTCTCTTATGTTATGGCGATGTTGAACACCTGATGAATGAGTATGCTTAGTCAGTTTGAATTAATTAATTGCTCACATGATCTGAGTAGCTGAACCAACCCTTTTTGTTGTTGCAGAAGATACCCCCTGTGATTTTTGAAGGCAACTGAGAGGTATGTCATTACAAACTTATTCATACTCCCCCCACCCACCCCCCACCCCCATCCTCCTTTTGATTTTCAACGGTATTTGACAAAATACTTATTTCAATTTTTGAAAAGACGTGTTCAAATAAACATATCACATAATAGATATTTAACTCGTGTGATGATTTGAGACATCACTTTGATTCATTTGTGCGTCCTATCCTGCAAGTTTTCAGCCCAGACAAAAAGCGATCAATTTCAAGAAAAAAACAAAAGTTATTACAAAGAGAATTCATTGCTTTTGTCTTACGTGTCACCCTGTGGTCTCTTTTGTTCGTTTCTGCACAAATACAATACTGTTGTCTAATTTATGTAACAGAGTACGAATGGGTGGCATCAAAACCCTTTATAACTGTTAACGATAGTAATATCAATTTGGCGCACCATACAGTGACCGGCTGTTTTCACGTACACGTCAGTCACAGTATAATCACTGCTTCAGTAAACACAATCAGTAACAGTGTCTTTTTTTCACAGAGACGTCGTTGTGTAAATTTACTGGCTCAGAAGAAGCAAGCAACAGCAGCTCAGGGGTGACGGTTAGTGTAATTGACACAACGCAGTTTGATTACTTATTAGCAAAGGACAGCACTTTTCTGCGAACACAACAAAGTTTTATTAGTAACGGACAGTTATGTTTGGTGACGGGCGCTGTGGCGTGGTGGTAAGACGTCGGCCTCTTAATCGGAAGGTCGAGGGTTCGAATCCCGGCCGCGGCCGCCTGGTGGGTTAAGTGTGGAGATTTTTCCGATCTCCCAGGTCAACTAATGTGCAGACCTGCTAGTGGCTTATCCCCCTTCGTGTGTACACGCAAGCACAAGACCAAGTGCGCACGGAAAAGATCCTGTAATCCATGTCAGAGTTCGGTGGGTTATAGAAACACGAAAATACCCAGCATGCTTCCTCCGAAAGCGGCGTATGGCTGCCTAAATGGCGGGGTAAAAACGGTCATACACGTAAATACGTGGGAGTTTCAGCCCACGAACGAAGAAGAGAAGAAGAAGTTATGTTTGGTAACATGACATTTTTTCTTATTAGTAACGTACAACTATTTTTCGGATACATCACATTATCCTTCTTATTAGTAACGGACAACTATATTTCGGATACATCACATTATCCTTCTTATTAGTAACGGACAACTATTTTTAAAGACACGTCATCGTTTTAATACTGAGTAGTAACGGACAACCAGTTTCACTGACACGTCGCAATTTTATAACTGACTAGTACCCCACGTCACAATTATTTTTACTAACACGTCACAGTTTATTACTGATTCTATTGACTGGGAGTTTTGACAGACATGCCAACCTTTCATTCACTGCAAAAGCAGAAACAACAGTAGTCCAGTGATCATTATTTTTACCGACGCCGGATACGACACAGTTTCATTACTGCGCGGGCCAGTGACAGGATCAGTAACTGTCAGTTTTAGTAGAAACATCAGTAACTACACTGTAGTCCTTGCTGAAGAATATGAATATATCGACCTTCACTATATCGACCAAAGATGAGATATGCAGATTCGTGAGAAGACGAGATGAATGTAAATCGACAGTCTCTCCCAACCGTCTTTAAATACATTCAAGATGGCCAAAATTCTTTCGGTAGATCATCATTTTCAAACATGCATGCGCTGTCATACAAACAGCGCAGTAGTCCGTCACTTGTAGCGTGAGACAATTTTATGATAAACTTCCGGGTTGACTGGAAGGTTTAACTATGGTATTCCAGTCTAAAATGCCCGCCATATACCACTGAGCATGCCACTTCAGTCAGTCACTGATAATATAACAACATTTCGCTATTTATATTAACTTAATTGAGTATCAACTACCATTCTCGAAATAAACGGTGGGAAAATGAAGGACAAGTCATAATTAACATATACGGGTTGTGGAACTCATCCAAGAAATGAACATTCGAACGAACTTAAGCCTACACCTTATGCAATAACTTGAATTACACACGATTAATAGACATCCGCCTTTACTGGAAGTGGGTGACCGACATTGACCCTCGCAGCCATATTGACAATTCCGCAGCAGAAACCAATCGTAAGTTGTGAACACATACACTGGTCCTTGTCCTTCAGTTTATACACAACAGTGTATATAGTCTAATATTGTCTTCTCATGATAAGAAGAGAAAAAAGCCGAATTCAGTTAGATAAGTGTGATTAGCTTCCTGTTATTATAACTGACCATGTCCACACACACAAAATATATATGAAACTCTTGAAAATTCTTGATTTATCCCCCTGAGAATGGGGTCCTGATTTGGCCAATATGGTCCGCTGGACACGAAAAGCAACAACTAACTAACTAACCCCTGAGAACCTGTTGTGTTTTAAAGCTGTGCACTTGTGATGACCTTCACTGACTTGATCGGCCACAGAAACAAATTGTTCCGTTACACATTGAAAATGTTTTTGATTCAGGATATGTTGTTTTGGTGAATATTTTAAGCGTATTGGCCGAATCCTAAAGTTATGCGAAACCAAAAACAACCTTTTCCAGGTCTATTGGACATAAGCCGGGATAACGTCTCTCTCTCTCTCTCTGTCTCTGGGTCTCTGTCTCTGTCTCTATCTCTCTCTCTCCCCCTCTCTCTCTCTCTCTCTCTCTCTCTCTCTCTCTCTCTCTCTCTCTCTCTCTTTCTCTCTCTCTCTCCATGCCACCCGCTGTGTCAGTTTTATGCGAGAGATAAAACACCTGATGAATGAGTGATCATTTTAAACTCCTTAATTATGTGCGCGATCAAAGTAGATACGGTCTCTGCTTAAATTGAATGATATTTCGGTTAAATAAATCCAACGTTTCTCTCTCTTTTGAATAATGAATATATTATAATAATGTATATTTCGTGTTTTTTTTAATAATTTTTTTTGCACCAGTTTGTTTGGAGCTGACAGGGCCTATGCATTTTGTTTAAATTTACAAAGCAGTCAGGCGAATCTAACGCGGGATGGAGAGCGGCCGCAAGTTTGGAAAACGGCATTTTAAGAAATCCTGGTTTTTGATGGCGTTTCAGTTGATGGGTAGCTGCAGTTGATATGCAATAAATCTAAAACTGCACGGAGCAGCCTCTCCATATTACGCAGGATGACACCAAATGCCCTTTTCTGTATGCGTGCCATTACTTAGAGCAAACAGAACTACGTAAATAGATACAGCGTCTTTTGCTCGCATAACACAACAAGATACTTTCTTTCTTTCTTTATTTGGTGTTTAACGTCGTTTTCAACCACGAAGGTTATATCGCGACGACAACAAGATACGGGCAGCATTAGCTTCGGAGCAAAGACTGAGGTGCGTGGCTTCATATTTGATGCTCAGAAAGGCGCCAATCTTCCTGCTTTTATCTTTGGTTAGATGTAGAGTGTTCTGTATATATATTTCTTTGTTTTCCCGAAGCTACTTTCGATTGATTTCGCGAATTAAACCGTTGCTTCAGCACCATATAATCCTGCGGGTACTTATTTTTTTGAGTGGTGTAACATTTAAAAAGCAAAACTAAATGAGAGCTACAATATGCATATACAAAAAACAACACAAAAACATCATATATAGAGAATACTACATGGCTTGCGGTGTCGTACCAGATTTACACGAGATTTTTTTTTTTTTTTTTTTAATATTGAACTGCTTTTGCTCGCACTTCAATATTTAAGAAAGCAACACGTGTAAATCTGGTACGACTCAGCAAGCCATGTAGTATTCTCTATCCCCGAGTACGCTAGTACTTGGGCTCAACAGACTTTAATTGTGTGTCTGTGTGTGTGTATGTGTCTGTCTCGACTTAACCGCTTATTGCTGGGAAACTACTGGGCGCAGTTCGTTCAAAAGTTGATACACTAACTTGATAATAGGTCCGATTGATCGTATTAAAACTTCATAATGTTACCTGGGACCTAAATGCGAAATAAACCACAAAAACGACTTGGCGGTGGGAGGAATTCACACGGAGCAACAGCCAGCCAGGCAGCCTGATAGAACAGCCAGCCAGCGGATACTGTGAGCGAAAGAGACTTTGACGTCATTTACTTTTGTTCGGAATTTTCCGTCTGTTCCTAGCTTGTCAGTGAAGACCTGACGTGAGTAAGCTTACCCAAAACGTCTTTGTTCTCTATTCACATTGCAGCTGTGAAATAATCAGTCTTGTGTCTCGGTCGTGTAGGTACAGAGTTTGCTTCTGCAATCATTGTGTTCGTGTTGATGACGGCTTCATAAGACAAATCAGCGAATCTATCGTGAGGAAGACGTTTATGTACAAATCACCGAACCCAACCCATTTTTTGTGTGCATTTTTCTGAAGAATAAACTGCATGTGGTTAATTTCATCCGTTTAATGCTTGTCGAAACGAGCCATAAGGCTTTAGAATAAAAGATTTCACGCATTGCTTGGCCATCTGATCACAGATGAGGTCGCAGTTTGTAGGTTGAATCTATGAATCGGCCAGAGATAGATCTGCATTTCTGGTCAGAAACCAACATTCACACCACAGGCATTCCAAACATTTATATTGTTAAGTTATGAAGAGGGTCGGCAGTATATTTTTCACTGTGATCAAATAAAAGAGAAAGGCCAGTCACCACGCACATCCTCGGCTCGCAGGGAATGCCTGCGAGCTAGACCCCCTGCCAGGCTTCCTCTTCACCAAGTGTCTGGACAAACTCCTGCCGTCTATCACAGATATCATTAACATCTCCCTGGCCACAGGCGTCGTTCCCGACTGCTTCAAGTCTGCCGTTGTCCGCCCACTCATCAATAAGCCCGGCCTTGGCGTCAACGAGTTGAAGAACTACCGTCCTGTGTCCAACCTGCCCTTCCTCTCCAAGCTTCTGGAGCGTATCATCTTGGAGCAGTTGAGCGCCCACCTGTCTCGAAACTCGCTGATGCCAGTGTACCAGTCAGCGTACCGCCCTCACCACAGCACCGAGACGGCGCTCCTGCGAATCACCACGGACCTCCTGAACGCAACAGATAGCGGTCTCGTCTCTGCCCTTGTGCTGCTGGACCTTTCCGCGGCCTTCGACACGATCGACCACCAGCTACTCGTCGATCGCCTCAGTTCCACGTTCGGCATTCACGACACCGCCCTCTCTTGGTTCAGGAACTACCTCCAGAACCGCTCTCAGACTGTCACCACTGATTCGTTCTCTTCTCAGCCTGTCCCTGTTCGCTTCGGCGTCCCACAAGGATCTGTCCTCGGCCCTGTCCTTTTCACCCTGTACACCCAACCCCTCTCCCTGGTCATCGAACGCCACGGCCTGAACTATAACTCCTTTGCCGATGACACGCAGCTCCAGAACAGCGCCAAGCCGGAGGACGTTGACGATCTCCTTGGATCCATCTCCAGTTGTTTCAATGACATCAAGAACTGGATTACTGAGAACAAGTTGAAGCTGAACAGTGAGAAGACGGAGGCCCTTCTCGTTGGAACACGACAAAAGATTACTTCCCTCACTGTGACCGACCTCCAGCTGGATGACGCGACTGTTCCATTCTCCCCTGCTGTCAAGAGCCTTGGCGTCTTTCTCGACTCCACTCTCTCCATGCAGACACACATCTCCTTCATCATCAAGACCTGCTTTTTCCACCTACGACGCATCGCCTTCATCCGTCGCTACCTCACCCACGACGCCTGTGTCAAGCTGGTTGTCTCCCTCATCTTCAGTCGTCTGGACTACTGCAACTCCCTTCTGGCTGGCCTCCCCGCCTCATCCATTCATGGCCTACAACGAGTCCAGAACGCCGCTGCCAGGCTGACGTTGAGGAAGACGAAGCGAGACCACATCACCCCCTACTTCGTTCCTTGCACTGGCTCCCTGTCAACACCCGAATCTCTTACAAACTGTCCACTCTGGTCTACAAGTGTCTCAACGACTCTGCTCCCGAGTACCTTCAATCCTCCCTGGACCTGTACACCCAGCCCTCTGACCGTCCCCTTCGTTCTGCTGCTGACCCTCTCCCCCTCCACATCCCTCGCTCGAAACTCGCATCTGCTGGTCAGCGTGCATTTCCCTCCGCGGGCCCCTCCGTCTGGAACTCCCTGCCGCTTGAGCTTCGCCAGAGCCCCTCTCTTGACGCGTTCAAGAGTAGGTTGAAGACTCAGTTCTTTCCATAGCTGGCTGCGACTTTCATGTTCGACGTGATGTGTTGTGCCCCAAAAGACATTCTTGTGCTGTGCTCTATGAGAGGTGTTTTCTTTGTGCTTAATATTATTTTGTTTCGACCTAGCTATTGATGTGTACATTGTTGTTAAACAGTTGTTTGTTGTATGTTTACCAGGGTTTGCTAGTGTGTGATAGGGTTCGTGTCCGTCTGAAGATGTTTTTTTTTTTTTTTTTTTGTTGTTGTGGTCCCTACACCTGTTCCTTGTTCCGGTATTCTCTCACGCCGCCCCGTCCCTGCATTCGCTGCTCCATCCACATCTGAATTTCGTTCCGCTGCCAGACCTGTCGATTTTACAGACGCTCCAGGGAGGGATGTCGGGTCGTTGCGGTAGGCTACCCTCGGAAGTTGACACTGCACTTCTGCTGAGTCACTTCGACGGTGTTCAGTAGTGGGTCTGTCCCGAGCTAACGGACTCAGCCCACTACCTACTATGCCCCCTACTAACGACATTGACTGCTAAGTCGCGGAGCCAGACTAAGTGAGCGTCCCCTCCAGAGAGCAGACCGCCACCACGTCCCTCCGTCGACCCCCCAGAACGTCACACGTTGAAGACTGACAGCAGAAGTACTATTCAGGGAAGGATGGAACAGGAACAATGAGACCAAGGTCACCATGAGAGCTCCGGGCATGAAGGGCCACAAGAGCAAGGACATTTTTATAATTTTGGATGATTAATGAGATGATGCTATGGATTTCCAATTTGGTTTGAGACTACGTGACAGGGCAGCACTCTACGCTTACTGTCATAATATATCCTGGTGTCAACCAGGCCCGAGAACTGCCGCACCTGCGGTGTTGGTCAGGTATACAGAACCTGAGCACCCTCAAAGTCGCATTCGTTAAGTGAATGACACTCGGCTGTGTGATTCCAGCCTTCCCATAGGAACCATAGCACTTCCACTCTGGGTAGGAGCCGACCGTAGCCCGAAAAACCCACATGGATGGGATTCGAACCCACGACCTCCCGGCCCGCAGCCCGATGCGCTAACCACTGCGCTACGGGGGCCGGTTCGTCTGAAGATGTTAGTTTCTTTGTTAGTCCTGTGTTGACAACTTTTCGACAAACGCTTAGAACTGTACCCATGGAATACGCGCTATATAAGCTTCATATTGATTGATTGATGCCTGTAATTCACACAGAGCCATCACTTGGTCTTAAACGTGCACAAGACAAAAACTTTCATACTGGGGGAGCGAGCCAGTCTGAAGAGTACTCGGGTCCAGCGCGAGCGTTTTTTTTTTTATTTTAATGCATCGGCGGATGCAAACTTGTGTGTTATATTTATCTGAATAAGTAGTTTGCGAAGCTAGCTGGTCGATTTACGTGTCTTAAAGAAAATAACTCTAATTCTACAAGTCTTAAATGGTTTCCGAAGCAGCGAGCCAATTAAACAGGTACCCGTGGCAAACGCTCTGCGCGACTGAGCAATCGAGAGGATATTACTCGTCTGTCTTATCTTTAATATAAGTTATTTCTAATATGCTGACTTTTAGCAAAGGAAAACAGACATGGGTATCAAGCATGAGCCGGCATGTCTGTTCTCATTTGCTAACAGTCAGCATATAAAAAAATTGAGTGACGCAATTTCACTTTAATCTTCAAGTTTTTGACAAGGACATTTTCAAGTTAGCGGGTCGGCATTGGGCACTCAGATGGTGGGTGGTGGTGCCGAATAGCCCTTGTGAATATATTTCGCCAATGATTCGTAATAATCGGGACATGGTCGCAAAACATTCGTAAATGTTCTTACCCATTCGTCTATTGTTGCGAACATTAGCAACATGCTACTAATATTCGCAAGAGAGGCGCATTCTTCAATTTTTCGCAACGTACTCGCAAGTATTCGCAAGCCATTCGTAATCATCGCAATGCATTTGTAGCGTTCGTAAGGCATTCACAACCATTCCGACGTTAGATCTTGTCCTTGCGAGCATCTTGCGAATGGTTGCGAATTCCTTACGAACAATATTAGATGTTTGATGGGTTGTTGACAGACCAGCTTTCTTGTCGGTCCTCGGGGGGGCATATCGACTTTTGTTTCATATTTATTGACCGCGGCCGATCGTCTTTTGTCTCAATAAATATGAAACAAAAGTCGATATGCCCCCCCGAGGACCGACAAAAAAGCTGGTCTGACAACAAACCACCAAACATCGTTTTTGTCATCATTTTAAAAGTGAGAAAATAAGTGCCAAATCAACACAGGGAGCCATGCTTTGAAACACGAGTTCCGTTTTGATAACTCATGGTTTGGGGCCCCAGCACGTTGTTGCAATCAAAGCTGGCGTGTGAAAGCAACTTTCTGTGTTTTGAGTTCATAAAATGTTGAGATAAATATGTCAGGTTTGAGGATGCACAGTTCTGTATGTTCCTCTCAGTATTCCACCCCCTCGGTTTTCAGTTGTAAATATTAAGCTTAGTGATCGAATGTGGAAGCTATGTTGGGTCAAAGGTCACAGATTTGTGTCGTGCAGGCGGCGAAGGAAAGAATCGCGATCTTGTTTTCGACTCATTACGTCTTTGTTTTTCATTAGACCTGTCTGTCTGCTTGCTCGGCTTTGTTAGATGTTTGCATATCTTGTTGCTATGTTCTTTGCTTTTATTATTATTTCTTATTTGCGCTTCGTTTATCGATACAACGTCTTGTGCACGGGTCAAAATGTGTGTGTCAGGGGTCAATTGGTTTGACTTGAACTTGACGTTCGTGTTTCTCCGGTTACACGCACTCCCTGACTCTGCAAGAAGACAAAACAGATCGCTAGGTTTCATTTGTTTGTGGTGAATTTATGACCTTTCATGAAGTAGTTTTGTTTTTTGTTTACTTTTGCCAGTTTGCCAGTTCTTTGCAAAGCAGTGTCGTGTCGTCTGTTTAGGTATGGGGAAACGCTAATGAAAAGAGCCGAAGAATCCCCGAGCGTTTCTATTGGGTTTGCTTTTGATTATCCATGTATAACCTGCTTCCTGCAACTATGGTAACCGGGGATTTATTGCATGGGGAACATGAGATTTATATCCCAGGTGTTTGTGAATGAAAACTCGTAAAAATGATGACAATGCGAATTGCGTAATCGCTTTATTCGTAAAGTGTTTACAAGCACTCGCAACACTCACAAGGCCACTCGCAACATTCGTAATAAATTCGCAAGACATTCGTATATGGATTCGCATGCATTTGCAATGATCGTTAGAAATTCGCAAGCATTCGTAAGACATTTGCAAGGATTCACATTTTCAATATTTGTCCTGTCCATTTGTCTCTTTTTTTTTGCTGAATACAATATTTTCATAATCGCAAGGATTTTCGTCATTGTATGGCACCCACCAACAAAACTGGCTTTTCAGTATTTTTTTTTTAGACAAAAGAGTCACTATCTGACAGCATTTGAAGTGTCATTCTTCAGAATAAATCACGCGGATATTGTTAATTCAAATGTTTACTTTGTCTTGTTTATTTTTTAGTGTGATAAATAAAAAGGGTCCCTGCCTGAACGTTTTAACATTTAGTGGGTCATCTAGAATAAGTCGTCTCAGTACAGACCTGAGAACCCCTGTTTTGCACTTGGAGTATTCTCAAACAAACTTGGTGTATTTTCAGAAAAAGGAGTGTACTCCGAACAGCATTTGAACATCCATGATTCAAGATTGCTTCACACGCATCTGTCGCATCGTTAACTTTATAGTTTACCATTACATTTAAAACAAATACTTCTTTCAATGTTTACTGACATAAACTAATCATGTGTCAACATACTGGATCGGTTTCGGGATGCGCGGGTTAAAAAAATTAAGTCCAGGAATATTTTTCGTCGTATTTTTTATTAACTGGCCGTCTATAGACAATCATGCGTACACAATAATACGGCGAAATCGTATGGGTTCCCAGGTCTGCATCTAGAAAAAGCCATATGCATATAGGGCACTGCAATTGTAATAACAGTCGACATCCAGCAGTTCGGGTCTTTGTCTCAGTCTCGGTAAGACAGTTTTTTCTTTCTTTATTTGGTGTTCAACGTCGTTTTCAACCACGAAGGTTATATCGCGACGGGGTAAGACAGTGTTGGTACGTGTTATGGTTGTCTCCCTCCGTCATAGCCAGTTGGTCCGCTAGCTCGTTTCCAGAAATATTTACTGCTGAGCGATTTTGGTACGAACTTCGTCTGCTATGCAGCCTTTTATTTACTATTAAAAATTAAAAAAAAATAAAGATTTCCGAAGTGGCTCTGTATCTAACATCGTTAAAATCATTATAAGGAACAATATCACAAAGTATGATGTTTGTTGCAAGATGTGAATGATTGATTAGTGCGTCTCAGTGCAACAAGCCCCACAATACACCAGTTAACAGTTCCGCGGCCATTTTAGATCTCGCACATGCGCACTTCTTTTATCGCGAGCAGATTCGACTTATTTCCTTTTCCGGGTGATGCGCAAATCGTTTTTCGGCATGTTTATGTCTTTTTCCTTTTCCGGTTGATTTCACCGCATGCGCAGATCGTGTTATTCGCCCACGTTTCTACGCAAGGGACACTACTCCGGCGCACTACTCCACCCGTTGAAAGGGGGAAACATTTTTTTCAGTACAAGTAGTCTTTATGAATAAACAATTAACAAGAAGGACGTTGTAAATTCATTCAATGCAGATAAAATAAGAAATATGTTTGACGAACTTGTTCTGTTCTTATTCACATGACAAAATATGTGAAGATCGAGACTGAGCTGTAATTAAAAAACCGTGTTCCAGGCAACTCGCAAACGGATAACCGCTGTGTATTTCACCACAACCCAACGCAAAGGAAACATATGACACACTACTATTTGGCATACCTTTTTGCATTCATTGAACTTTCCCCAATAAATTCGGCTCACATCAGTCGTACTAAAAGTTTGTCAAAACACGACACACAGGCGATAACAAATGCCCACCAGTCCTGATCTTGTGGTTCGCAACCACACACTAACGACCATCGAGGCACGTAATGAATTTTGCAATCTTCTGACCACCAGTTTTTAAGTCGGTTACTCCCATTACTGAAACCAATAACACAGCATGTTGACGCCATCGCTAATTTGGATGTAACGTGAGGTTTTTGTTATAACGTAGAGGAAGTAATCACTACTGCTGATTGTGGGCAATAACGGAAAGACAAAGACAAAAAAAAAACACCGTCCCGTTCAATTGCTTCCATCACGTTGAGCAGACGATGCAGCGGTTGCTCGTCGAAATTTCTCGTCCAACCAGAATCGCTTTGGGTATCACGTGAGTTTTCCTTCTTTGTACCATGTAAGTGCCGAAACTGTTAAAGGGGAAGTGACGTCAGTGGAGTCAGGAATTTGTGTATTTTAGGGTTTACGGGTAAGCTTACCTTTTTGTATTGAGTTTACGGTATTACGTAACTCTTTAACTTTGAAAGGTTTTAGTTTTGAACTGCACTCAGGGCACGTAATTTTTACCAGTCCATGCAAACGCACATGTATTTTGACAAGGCAGGTAGGCACGCATGGATCTTGTAAATTAAATGTCACACGATGGAACGTAACTTACGACTACTAAGCTTAGTAAGAGCCCGTGAATGGAGTCGCAGAAATGTTTTCTAATTCTAGATTTATCAGAACAGTGTACATATATATAATTGAAAATGTTGTAAAATATAAATCTAAACAACGAAGTGACTGTGGTAAGATGAACAAAGTTAAAAAACAAAGGATTACTGTACTCACCAATACAAACTTAACAAAGACGACACAAGACGATTTCGAATTTTCGCTTCTGGAAGCTTCATCAGGAAAAGAACACAAAATATAATAGATGCCAGCATGTGCGATCTATTCTGTGGCAAGATCAGGATACCAGGTTTTGCTCCTTTGAAACATATTAAAGAAGTAATTTAATGTGCTATTCATTATTCAATGATTCATGTGGTAGGAATGAACTAAAAAGATGTATCTTATTTACATCTGGTTAAGAAGAAAAACGTTGGCACATATATATCCATTTTGAAAACTTAAATGTCAGATAAATTATGCTACGTATTTAGTACTTGGTTGTGCTTTAATTAGGAGATTTGTCAGTCCCATAAAATTGATAAAATAAGTACAGCATGATGTACAAAAAGGAGTGGGTTGATTAGTTCCTGGTTGCATACTGATTGCCGATGAAAAGGCGTGGTGTGAAGGCAAGCTGACAGTGTCATCAGTGAGGTTGTTCCATTCGTTGATGATATTTACAAAGAACGAGCCGCGATCTATCTAGCTGTTCATGCACATCAGAATTTGCATTTGATTTATGTTGCTCTTTATTGCTTTACACCTAGTCTTGAACACTTCATTTTGAATTTCAATGTTTCAATACAATGTGATTTGCATAGCTGTACATAAACTTCTGTTGGTTGGGTTTTTTCTTTTCCCAATAATTATGTATTCATGTATTGAGTGTTTAGTAGTTACTAAGTTAGTTGTTGTCGTATATATTATAGTCCCTCTTCAGGGTGAGGGCCAGATGCAAAAAGCATATTTGGTCAGGAATCTGTCAAGGTGTCCAAATGCAAAAATCCTGTTCTGGATACTTTTATCATTTTGTATTTTGTTCTGTTTTTAAATGACTACAATATAAACAATACATTACAGTTATGAAGTATTCCTCATGCAGATTCTATCCATACCAAATTTATGTCTGTCAGTCGCCTGGATGCTGAGAAAATTGACTTTGTTCAAGAAAAAAAGCACCTTTTTTTGCACACAAGGCGTTACGCGAAACGCATGGTACATTGTGCATTGAATAACCAAGTTACTGGTAAGGGTATCATCTCAATCTAATTTTTAATAGGTCCAGAAATGGATGGAGAAACATTACATATGTTAGATTATTAAAAGTTTGATCTGAAAATAGGTTTTTGGATTTTGAGCATTCTTTTTTAGCTGGTCTGTATGTTACTATTGTTACATTTGGTGTAAATAATCATGAAAAAAGGGAAAATGTTTCTGGTCAAACTTACTTAAAAATCATTGCAGAGGAAGGTCATCAGGTAGGATGATTGTAATTTTAAAGATGTTGAGCAAAAAAGTTGTGTTTGATGTAATTTAATTGTCCTTCTAAGTTAAAAATATGCGTTTGGTGTAAATGAAATTTTACCTACGTGCCCAAACAAGTTTTGTCACAGTCTTTAAATAATGCCATAATACACAAAAGTGTGTGTACTTGTAGAGTGACTTAAAGGCCTTCTGACTAGGGTGTAAATGTAACATACATACTGAGAATACTTGAAAATGACAATGAATTTGTTTTAGAGACAGAAGATAACTTATCAGTGCTTAAGAACAACCAGCAAGACCAAACCTTTGTTTCAACATAAAACAAGTACACTGAATGACAAAATTTACCTCAGAAGGACCACTGTTGGGCATTTTGGTGTAAAGGAACATACATCACCTTGTGTTTTTTACTGAGACCATATGCAGCACATAATAATACTAAAAACAACACATAACAGTCTGTTCGGGGTTTATGAGTTAAACAAAAGAGAAATTACCCTTCAAATGGACCTGCAGATCTTCGGAGCCTTCTGTATGTTACATGTACTTTACACCATCCTTTTGTGTACAGATATACACACAACCAAAAAGGCACAACCATTAATTTAACACTTTATTTTGACTTGGGACAGGTAGCTTAGAACAAACAAGTTAGAAATACTGTTTAACTGAGGTGAGCATAGCCCATTAAATGTAAATTCAGTACCTTGTACATGTTGCTGTTTGGTGTAAAGTAACGTACACTTCATGGGTAAAATGAACATTTGGTACAGTAGTGGAGTACCAACCTGACTATTCTATCGTGAAAAGGATTTGTTATGATTTCTTGGTTGTAACTCACAAAACTGCAAATAAAATTTTAAATAGTGTAAAAATATTTAAAGAGGGTGATTTGATAATAATTTCTACACCGGTGACCGTGCATTTTTCAAATTACGTAATAACCTGATGATTGAGGTTAAGGTTTCCAAAACAAATGACATGAACATTTACTGGAAACTTTTCTGCACTTCCATAGAGAATTTCATTGTTTTAAAAACAGTGTAAATAGGTAAATGTTGAATTGTATCCTTGATTCTGAGGTTTGGTGTAAAGTAACTAACGGATAAATGATTTTGCTTATATTGAGGCAGGAGCTTTGCTTCAAGTGTTGCTTTACTACAGATCAACTCTACATTCAGCAATCAAGCCATTGGATAGTGAAACAGTTGCCTAAAGCTGAACCTCAGAAAATGACAGCATCGTAAAATTATGTTATGGTGTAATGTAACATACAATCATTTGTGCTTTATCTGCAAATATTTGATAAACCGAACACTTGACTGGAAAATCAAATGCTGCAATTGAAGGACAGGAGTACCGAGATGTTTATTCATGTAAAATTAAGGAAGTTTAAACAAAGTCTAACAATTGTAACACTTTTAGACTCCTTGACAGATTCTTGGCCATATATATACATGATCTATATTATGCTTATTCTTGTTACCCTAAAAAATAAAGATTTCATTGTCACTTGCTTTTCCTTCTTCTACCAATGACAAAAATGACCAAAGTATTCACACTTTTGGAGCTCATTCCATCACTGAATGTCACTTAAGACTCAAATTTAATGGCACTTCATGGATAGTGATAGGATGGGATTGAAAGAGATTGAGTTGACATATCAACATTGAGTCACATTAACTGATAAAGCAGCATCAAAACTTTTAGTCTATCTGTCAGCTTAGACATCAAAACTTTTAGTCTATCTGTCAGCTTAGACATCAAAACTTTTAGTCTATCTGTCAGCTTAGACATCAAAACTTTTAGTCTATCTGTCAGCTTAGACATCAAAACTTTTAGTCTATCTGTCAGCTTAGACATCAAAACTTTTAGTCTATCTGTCAGCTTAGACATCAAAACTTTTAGTCTATCTGTCAGCTTAGACATCAAAACTTTTAGTCTATCTGTCAGCTTAGACATCAAAACTTTTAGTCTATCTGTCAGCTTAGACATCAAAACTTTTAGTCTATCTGTCAGCTTAGACATCACAACTTTTAGTCTATCTGTCAGCTTAGACATCAAAACTTTTAGTCTATCTGTCAGCTTAGACATCAAAACTTTTAGTCTATCTGTCAGCTTAGACATCAAAACTTTTAGTCTATCTGTCAGCTTAGACATCAAAACTTTTAGTCTATCTGTCAGCTTAGACATCAAAACTTTTAGTCTATCTGTCAGCTTAGACATCAAAACTTTTAGTCTATCTGTCAGCTTAGACATCAAAACTTTTAGTCTATCTGTCAGCTTAGACATCAAAACTGAAAGAAGTAATAATAATAATAATAAAGATAGCTTATATAGCGCCGCTTCACAAATTTAACTATGCTCTTAGCGCTGTACATCGAGATATAACAATTTCAATAATATAAATACAAAGATGATATTATAATAATACACATTTACAAATATCACTCACGTGCATACATCCTCGTGCACACCACGCGCATACACACTCCCACTCATTAACAAGTGCTTCCATCCCCCTGCCACTAACAACAACTAGGAGACCTGATTTAATACATCATTGGATGTACCCCACTTCAAGTACATGGGGTCCTGATTTGGCCTAGATATGATCCGCTGGACCCAAAAAAGCAACAACTAACTAACTTCAAGTACATTTTTACATTTAGTCAAGTGTAGAGCGATTCAGAGTAAACTACTGGACCGATCTTTATGATATTTGACATGAGAGTTCCTGGGTATGATATCCCCGGACGTTTTTTTCATTTTTCCGATATGTCTTTGATGACGTCATATTCGGCTTTTTGTAAAAGTTGAGGCGGCACTGTCACACCCTCATTTTTCAATCAAATTGATTGAAATTTTGGCCAAGCAATCTTCGACGAAGGCCGGGGTTTGGTATTGCATTTCAGCTTGGTGGCTTAAAAACTAATTAATGACTTTGGTCATTAAAAATCTGAAAATTGTAAAAAAAAAAAATTTTTATAAAACGATCCACATTTACGTTCATCTTATTCTTCATCATTTTCTGATTCCAAAAACATATAAATATGTTATATTTGGATTAAAAACAAGCTCTGAAAATTAAAAAAATTAAAAATTATGATCAAAATAAAATTTTCGAAATCAATTTAAAAACACTTTCATCTTATTCCTTGTCGGTTCCTGATTCCAAAAACATATAGATATGATATGTTTGGATTAAAAACACGCTCAGAAAGTTAAAACGAAGAGAGGTACAGTAAAGCGTGCTATGAAGCACAGCGCAACCGCTACCGCGCCAAACAGGCTCGTCACTTTCACTGCCTTTTGCACTAGCGGCGGACTACGTTCAATTTCATTCTGTGAGTTCCACAGCTTGACTAAATGTAGTAATTTCGCCTTACGCGACTTGTTTTTTCTTCTTTTCAATAATTATCAAGCAATAGTTTTCTGTATAAAACTAAAAGATTAATACTCTTTCATCAAATTGAACATAATAATTTCTGAAAACAGTTTCTTGTTACTATTCTTCTAGTTATAATCTTATTCACTTAATTCAGCTGCTGTCTCAAGTCTCATGTGGTTCTAGTCAGTCTTGATCAAATTTCAGTGTAAGCTAGGAGACCTTAAGGGTTGGACTTGAACTCTGAAGGAGCTGACACTGACAGTGACACAATCTTTTATTGTATCTATGATATCATCAGGCCTGTTACAAAGAGCTGGACAAAATATAAACAGCCTTTGAAAGTCAAGTGTAATGCTTGGATTCAAGTGTCGGAATCAATAGTTTTTTTTCCTCAAGCATTTGCTTTTCTTGTTATTTCAGTTTTGATGTTCAAGGCAGACAGATTGACTAATGTTTTGATATTGTCGCTTTGAATATTGTCATGTTGCTTTATAATAATAATAATAACGGGCATTTATAAAGCGCCTTATCAGAAGTTCAAAGCGCGTGACAACAATACATGTATACAAAAATCATACAATCACTGTCAGATTCAAACAACACATCATGCACATCTCACATTCCCAGACTCTATACTAAGGAACTATCCGTAATGTTGTTGGAACAAGTGAGTTTTCAAATTGGACTTAAAAGATGAAATGGATGGAGAGTGACGTAATTGAAAGGGGAGTGAATTCCATAACTGAGGTCCATAATACGAAAACGTGCGGAAGCCATGAGCCTTGCGTTTAAAGCGACCTTGACGGAGAAGTCGAGCATCATCAGAAGAACGAAGGGTGCGAGAGGGAGTGTAGACAAGTGACTTAACAAGTTAACTGTTTTTTGATTGGAGTGATTGACTGATACATAGATTGATTGGTTGATTAAAACAATGGAATTACTTAATTTACCATTACAACTCAGTTTAATCATGCATTCTTTATCATTGTTCATGACAACCTTTGTGCTTTTTCAAATTGTGCAGTGACTTGATCTGATCAGTGAATATGTCAGAACAAGATTCCAGCTTCAGGACTGCATCTCCTGCTGGTGTGTCTGAAGTCAAATCAGCACTCACTATTAGAGACAATAGTTTGTCTTCTACAGTAGATTCTGAATCTGATGGACACGCAGATATCTCAATCCATGATAAACCTGCAAGTGAAACTGAAAGCCATTGCGTCAGGGGCAGCGATGACATTGGGCTTGGCTGCAAAACCTTTGAGGAGAAAGCTGCAAATGAAACTAAGAGTGACTTTGTAGCTGGGGTGGAATCCCTGTCCTGTAACAAACAGCGCAAATCTGCTACAGTGAAAGTGAAAGTAAGCGGAGGGAAGAATTGTCAGACACAGCACACAGACCTGTATGAGGATAATGCAGGTGAAAGTGAGCAAGAGAATTCAGATCACGATGACTTCAGCCACTCTCCCAAGAACGTTTTGCAGTGGTACAGATTTTTGAGCTTTGTTGTGTGTATTTCTTTCTGTGTCACAGACACAGAAAAGCTTTCAATGTCAAACAAGCCGAGTGAAAAAACATATCCAAGCTCTTTTGAAAATAGAAGGAAGAAACACAGTAAAGCCAGGTCAAGTGAAACAAGTAAGCCTGCCAATACAAAAGCCCAACACAAGCTGTCTGTGAATGAAATATTTGCAAACTCTCGGAAGACTTCAGGGAAGCGTCAAAAGAGTAAGAAACTAAACGACTTGCTTGGAGCATTTGACACCTTTCATTTCTTTGACCCTGCCCCTGTTACTGCTTTTGTTTACCCTGTGAGCAGACAGAACCCAAAACATGGTCAGAGCTCACAAAGTCAACGTGAACAGCATAAAGAACCTCCACCCCCACCCCCAGCTGAAAGGCGAAAGTGGCCGCCAGAAAATGTGTATGGTTTGCCTTGGTCCACCTTCAGGCAAGAGTTGAGACGCCTAGGCACCTTCATGGACATGCCTGCTAACTCACCCGTCTTTGCTGTGAGGCTGGCACAGGCAGGCTTTCTGCGTTATCCTGATGGAGCCATCATCTGCTTTTTCTGTGGGCTCCAACGTGACGAGTGGAACGCTGGTGACTTACCAGTAGAAATTCACCGAAGACTGAGAGGTGACTGCCCCATGGTGACAGGGGGAGAGTGCGAAAACCAGCCAGTAGTCATCACACTCCCGGAGGAGCGTCTGCAGGAGCTCATGGCAGTCTGGTCACTGTCGGGTCCATCTCTTGTCCAAGGGAGAGAACCTGCACATCAACAGAGAGGAGTAGAAGTAGCTGACGCTACAGCAACAGCATCCCAGCCGACACAGACAACTTCACGAGCCTCAAACCCGTCGGCATACAGCACTGGCAGAGGTCCCACAGCCCGTGCTGCAGACCTGGCAGCTGACGGCCATCCCCCTGCCTCTGGTGCAGGCAGTGCTGGAGCTCAGGCTAGTGCTCCACCAGACAGGCGGGCAACCCCAGCTGCAGCCGCAGCAAATCCAAGCATCTCTGGAGCTTCACCCTTATCAGCCCCTGCTGTAGGAAACAACAGTGCACAAGCAAGAGACCAGCTACCACCCCGTATGGGACTCATGGGAGGCGACGTCGCTAGCGCAAATCCTGGTGCACCTCGAGGACCCATCTTTGATGGAACAGCCCAGCCGGAACCGCCTCGAAACCCAGCGGACAACATCTCAGCCTCGGGCAGCGAACCAAGGGCGGGGCAGCAGGTGGTGACCTATCAGCAGCTGGGCATCGTCACGGAGGCGCCCAAGCGGTCAGACATGGCCATGCTCAACTCCCGCGTGGGTTCCTTCCGCAACTGGCCTGCCACAGCCAGCCACACCCCGCTGCAGTTAGCTGAGGCTGGCTTCTTCTATGCAGGTCAGTAGCGTTTTCCTGTGGTTCACCTCTTGTGTTTGTCTTGGTTTTTTTTTGCCTCCAAAGAAATGAGCATACTAAGATAAGAATTATTCAACTTTGTGATAACTGTGTGACTTAATTGGGAGCTTTATCAATGTAGACTTAAAAGAGTTGGAATCTGGTTAATTTTACAGGGTGAGTAGAGTAGCTGGCACATATAACTGTGTAAAACCTTACAGAAAGAAACCTTGAACAATGGGAACTTAATGCCCTGTTATGGAGAAGCAAGATAGTTCAAGTATGCATGGGTAGATAATAACAAAATTTGTAAAACAAAAAATAAAAAAATAAAAAATTTGTATTATCTGAGATTTGAAGAAATACATGCCGACAAGGCAGTGGACAATAACATACATTTACAGGAATAAACTTTAAGTCACTTGATTCTTTTTTAATTGAACCATGATAAAATGTCTCATCTGGTGACTAGTGAGTGTTTCAAAGCACACCAAAAAAAAAAGTGCTTGTGAAGTAAAAGTACACTTGGCCTTACTTGTCTTGTAAGTTCGATCCATTGTAACATGTACCGTATGGCAAATTTCCAAGTTGCCAATTGTGTTCCCACCTGGAAACTTGCCTGAAGCAAACCAGTAACACTGCTGTTTTAATTTTATCCAAGTTAAAACTGGCAGGCAGCCAGAGTAAAGGGGGAAAAAACCCTGTGATGAATGTACAACACAATATCACCTGTGACAAGGAGTTTGTGGTTCAGTATCCGTGCGCATGACCGGATATCACGTCAGTCAGCTGCATGTCTGCCTATTCTTCAAGAAGCTTGAAATTTGTGGAGATATCTTGTTGAAATTTTTTCTGTTATTTGATGAATGAATCAAACAACCAGTAAAGCGTAACCATCAAGTTGAAACCAAATAAAGAAAGAAAGACGTAGTGAGTGTTTTCCCTCAACAGGAAGAAAACACATATTGTCGCCCTTGATGACATTTTTGTGTGACTCTTTATTTTGTTTTTAATCATTTATCTACAGCCTGTTTTCTTCTAAACTCCTTATGATTGCATTTGTTACCCCCCGCGGGTTAGGGGGAGTCCCATATTGGTTGGGACGAGAAAGAATTTACCCGATGCTACCCAGCATGTCGTAAGAGGCGACTAACGGTTCTGTTTCTCCTTTTACCCTTGTTAAGTGTTGCTTGTATAGAATATAGTCAATGTTTGTAAAGATTTTAGTTAAGCAGTATGTAAGAAATGTTAAGTCCTTTGTACTGGAAACTTGCATTCTCCCAGTAAGGTCATATATTGTACTACGTTGCAAGCCCCTGGAGCAATTGTTTGATTAGTGCTTTTGTGAACAAGAAACAATTAACAAGTGGCTCTATCCCATCTCCCCCCTTTCCCCTATCCCATCTCCCCCCTTTCCACGTCGCGATATAACCTTGAATGGTTGAAAACGACGTTAAACACCAAATAAAGAAAGAAAGATTGCATTTGTTTGTAATTCTTCAATTTAAAAGTGAAAGTAAACCATCAAGGTGAAACGAAATCTCCGGGAATTCCCAATCTTAGTAATTTTGCAAATTATGTGTGGATAAAGTGTAGATTCTTTTAATAGCAATCCTCTGGTAGGATTAGAAAAAAAAAGACAGGAAGACTAGAAAAGCTTGCAAATGCATTAACATGAAAAGGGTGTGCTTTTTCAAAGCCCTTTAAAACTCACTGTGACTGAATGAATGGGTGTTGACTGCAGGCTACGCCGACTGCGGGCGTTGCTTCTTCTGCGGCGGAGGGCTGAAGAATTGGGAGCCTGTTGACAATGCATGGGTGGAGCACGCTCGCTGGTTCGCCAAGTGTGCGTACATCCGCCAGTGTCAGGGACAAGACTTCATCGATGTGGTGCAGGAGCTGAATGTTGACAGGTGTCCGGTAAGCCAAAGCTGTAGAATTTGCCAGTGATACCTTCCATTCTTACCCCTCCACCCACCACTCAAAACAGTTATGCCCCCTTCCTTAAAATTCAGTTGCCAGGGACAAACAAACAAAATGAATAAAGAAAGAAAGAAAAACTGTTAAAAAACAACAAAGCTCTGGAAAAATATTTAAAAAGATATGCAAACAGTATCTTGAATAAAGTGTATTCAGAAAGGTTTGTCAGTGAAGCTGCTGGCAACAGATACCATTTTTTGTTTCTCCTTGCTGAAGAGTCTAACTTGAATTACAAAATGAATGGGTCACAATGAGTATGAACCATTGTCACTCCTTCAGATTTTTAACTCATTTCTTACGGTTAGTTCTTACAATTGAATAACTTTTGAACTGGTTGCAGTTCTTCTTACTTTGAACCTTTGACAAAGTGCAAAAAGTTACTGATAATTTAACAACGAAAATGAACTGTCTAGAAATAATACAGATGGCTTAACTGTTTGGATATTTAGTTCATGACGAGTTGTGATGTTGAGCATATTAATTATTATTGTATTCATTTTTTTCTCTTGATTGGTTTTACAGATAAGCTTGGACCAGGTGACGGCTGAGATCAATCGAAGACGTGCGGATGGTGAACGCATACAGGGTGAGTTAGTATGGAGTTTTATTATTATTTAACAGAGTTTGTGTTAGCTGTAAATGGCTCGATCAAATAACCAAAGGGGAGTAAGCGCTCTAAATGCATACGACATGTGTAATGGAGTAAGCGAGAGTTATACGGAACCAATCTTCTGGCACCTGAGAGAATAAGAAGCATTGAAATGAACAAGCGACTTTACTGTTTGAATTGTTATTTTATTGTTTGAATGGCTAGTATTTTACTGGCTAAAACCTGAAAATATTGGAAAGATAATCACTAGTCAGTGGGTCCAACTGGTTGTGATTTTGCGCTTGACCGTATTTCTGCAAGTTTTGGTGTGAAGCTACGTATGTATCACTGTGTTATTACGCTTTGACAAGCTTTTGTGAGTGTGACATAGTAAATGGTGACACTATACATTCCAATTTTTATTTAAATCCTGTTTGCAAATTATTCAGCGCAATAAATTCTGTCAGCGACAGGTGATTTTTGATCAGACCTTTAGTAGTATGTATTTGAACTTGAAATCACTTTAACCAATAAAATGCTGTTGAGGCTGTGTGTTTATTGATTATCTGGAATGCTACTGTACTGAAACACCATGTATACCTTGCACTTGCATGATATATAATGCAAGATTAGCATTGTCTTACATGTCGTTGTATTTGAGTTTCACACAATTTGGTTGCAGGCTACAGATTACTTCCCTTGGTATTTGCCAACTTTGATTATTTCCAGAGAATTTCTTCAAGAAAAAATAGTGACAGTGACAGTACTGCTCATTTTCTCTCTTACAGAATTTCATTTTCAGTATACTATAAGTAAGACAAAATTTAGAAAAAAATATAGGAGGGATAAAGTAAGGCAGACAACATTTAGTTGTTTCTGATATTTTCATTAAACTGGTTCCTGGCTTGCACTGCCACTGGAGAGAAAATTATTACATTGTTAATATTTTCTGGGAAAAAACTTTATAAAAAAAACCACGCACAACTGACTAGGTATTGACAATATGCATCTTTTTTTTTTAAAGCAATTTAGAAAGATTCTCTTCCCCCTACCCCCACCCCCCACTCCCCCCCCCCCCCCCCCCCCCCCAAAAAAAAAAAAAAAAAAAAAAAAAAACACGCACACAAAAACAGAAAAACAAACCAAAGAACAAATAACCAACAAATTGTGCTGTTATGGAAACCTGATCCTCATGCTGCTGTTTTTTCTGCCCATCCTAACCCTTTTTTATGGTAAAAACAAAACACGGAAACACAGATAAGACACACACACACACACTCGCTACAGAGAAAGAGCGAGCTGGCTGTATACTTGCTTGCTGTACTTGATTAAGTCAGGCTACAGATTACTTCCCTTGGTATTTTCCAACTTTTTCCCCCAAATAAATAAATAAAATAACAACTTACCAATCTGGCTTACTTTTTTTTCTCGACAGGTGACTTTAACCATCACTATTAGTTTTATGTTTTGCGTAATGCAATAGAATCATAGAATGTGCAAGTTCAGAAAGAATATGTATGTAGCAGTAAGAGATGTTAACAGCATAAAATGATTGGATGCATGGTTGTGTTGTACAGAGCCAGTGGTTGATCCTGCCGTCAGCAGTATCCTGGAGCTGGGGGTCAGGCCAGAGGACATTAATTCGGCTGTACTCAGAGTGCAGAGAGAAGGTTGGTCTTGTCAACAGCGTGCTGGCCTTTTGATGCAGTGTTTCATTCATTATACAAGCAATATCCAACACTGCATAATTCCAGTAAGATAACTGGAACATGCTTGGAGTAGGTAGAATGATAGTGAGGGCAAGGCAATGTGGATCAGGGTTGCTGTCTCCAAAACGCTGGCAATTATTTAGCGTCATTTCAGGAAGATTGTGAAACATTTTTACAGTTGCGTAAAGGTGACATCAAGGACTGCCAACAAATTCTGAAACTTACCAATACGTTCACGGACAATTTGGCACATGTCAATGAAAATAAATCGAAGCAACGTCTCTGCACATGCTCTTCTTGTGCACTGTGCATATAGAACAATTGGAACAATATCTCTTTCTTCATTCTCAATACCTTCAGTCTACATATTTTAAAGGACAAAAATATAAATTAATTAATTGTATTACTCTGTTTCACTTTCAGGACACCTGGTGACAGCTGACCGGCTGTTGGACACACTGCAGGCAGAAGGTGTACTGGCTGCAGGGGGAGCGGACGATGCATCTTCAATATCAGACAGTGAACTGGGTAAGTTTGGCCTCTGGGAATATTTCTCGTTCATTGTGTCTGCCTCTTGCAATTTTTTCTTCTTCTTCTGTGTTCCCCAGGGCTGCATATCCCATGTACACTCAATCTTAACACGAGTGGGCTTTTATGTCTACGGCCGTTTTTCTCCCCACACTCATGCACACACCCACCCTCCCATTTACGCACTTACACACACCACTCACACACACACACACACACCACTCACACACACACACCACTCACACACGTACACACACACGCACACACACACACACACACACACACACACTCTGGGCCCTCCTGCTTGTTTTGATTCTGTAACTTATGTTTTCACCTGCAGGACTCTCTCTCTCTCTCTCTCTCTTTTCGTTTTTCTCCTTTCTCTTTCATTGTTTCTTTGTATTTATTTTAGCATTGTTAGGACTATCAAAGTTCAAACCAGAAACTTCAGCGGCACACAAAATGCTGATCACTCCTTATTCTCTGTGTGCAGGTCAGGTTGAAGAACTCGTAACAGAGAACAGTGCGATTCGCGAGCAGCGCATGTGCAAGATTTGCCTGGACAAAGAATCGTGCATCGTATTTCTGCCTTGCGGTCACCTGGTGAGCTGTGCAGAATGCTCCCCAGCCCTCAAGCACTGCCCCATGTGTCGACAGAGGGTCAAGGGAAGGGTCAGGGCTTTTCCCGCTTGAGCGAGTTTGCGACAGTTCCTACCACTAGACCACTTGGGCTAAAGTGGTGAACAGTAGAAAATGACTTCATACCGCTTACAAATAAACTGCTCATGCTGCATACAAAGGAACCTTTTGAGCAATGAGCAGTGTTAGGCCGGTCGGCTGGCCGCCCGTAAATGATATCTTGGATGATTTTTTTTTCAAGCTAGAGCCTGCAAAGTCAACACACAATTAGGTTTTCATAATCCTCAAAGTAAAGGAAAGTTTGCCTTTGTCTGTCTTATACAGACCTCTACCAAAATAAGGGAAAGTTTTTTCAAGATGGCGTAGAGCGATGTGTTTGGTTCAAATAAAATCAAGTATCAATCCTACTTTTAATCAACTGTCAGCATCTTTAATATTGTGACTGTTGGTTCTTCTCACTCCACACTATTTTAGGTGCAATGGAATAAAATCAAACAGGGTTTTTTTTTTTTTTTTTTTTTTTTTTTTTTTGAATAAAATCTAACATTTTTTGGGAATACCGACTTAGGAACTGACGCACTGTCTTTTAATTTGTAGTGTCCAATGTTGCGCACCAAAAAGTCAATGAACAGATTCAGAAGGTTGGAACAACTGTTAAAAAGTGCTTCAGCATTATACTTCTGAGAGTTCGTATTTCCTTCCAAAACTGCTAGCAATCCCATACCATCACAAGATAAACAATCACAGACCACGATTTTCAGTCCGTTTTCTGGAGTCTCCGGGCTATCAATGCTTTCGTCTAGAAAGTTGGTTTTTTCTCCCTCGAACTCAAATTATCACATTTTCATTGTTGAACCGTTTATTCTTCCACAGGTTATCAACAGTCTAGAATAATTAGATCCACACAAGATTTTTCAAGGTTTTCTGTAGACATCACACACGATCAATCAATCAATCAATCAATGAGTCTTATATCGCGCATATTCCGTGGGTACAGTTCTAGGCGCTCTGCAGTGATGCCGTGTGAGATGAAATTTTATACGGCCAGTAGATTGCAGCCATTTCGGCGCATATTTACCTTTCACGGCCTATTATTCCAAGTCACACGGGTATAGGTAGACAATTATTAACTGTGCCTAAGCAATTTTGCCAGGAAAGACCCTTTTGTCAATCGTGGGATCTTTAACGTGCACACCCAATGTAGTGTACACGGGGGGAGGTTTGGACACCGAAGAGAGTCTGCACACAAAGTTGACTCTGTGAAATAAATTTCCGCCGAACCTGGGATCGAACTCACGCTGACAGCGGCCAACTGAATACAAATCCAGCGCGCTACCAACTGAGCTATATCCCTTTCTCACAACAGTCGTCTGTATCCCATGGAATGAAGATTGCTCTCAAGTTTTTGTGCAAGAATGCACCTCTTCTTCCATAAGATTGAATTGTGCACTTATTTCCCTCAGAGTTTTGTTTGCATTATTCACAACATCCTGGTGCCACCTTCTGCTATTTTCCATGGCATCCACAACGCCAACGACTTTTTTTGCAATCCGTCTTCTTGCCTACTTGAAATTTCTTTAAAACTTAGCTCTTTCTTATTTTTTCTTTTATGTGTTTTTATCTCTTTTATCTTTTGTTCTTTCCTTTCCACCCTGACTAGCTGCAGAATATTGTAACAAGATGATGTTTTGGCATTGTTTGCTTCATGACATGTTCAATTTTGATCAGCGCAGCTGAGAAGCTAACGTTGAGCTTTAAAAATGAATATGATCACTTTTTTCGAGTCATTGGAAGAGAGATACCTTTTGTGTATTGTGTTTTAGGTTTTAGGATCACTCTGACATGGATTACAGGATCGTTTTCTTATGTATTTGGCGTTGAGCTTGTGTACGTGTATAAGTGACAGGGGATAAGGCATTAGCAGGTCTGTACTTTATTTGACCTGGGAGATTGGAAAAAATCTCCACCTTTGACCCACCAGTCAGAGCCAAGACTCGAACCCCAAACTTTCAAGCTTTTTATGTTAACCACTTGGCTATGGCAATAACATTATCGTACAGCAGTTAATCCTAGTGTTGCCTTGTTAGCAGCACAATGGAGTTTTTGCTACAAATTAAAAACATTTGAATTTCTCATTAGAGATGACAAAGTTTCTTAAATCTAATCATATTCATGTTTAAGTTTGTAAACTGTCAATGTCAAAACATCTGAAGAACAAGTCTTGTTTCAGAGAATGTCTGTAATTTTTTTATTTTCAAAAAAAAGTTACTTTGCTCAGATGAGATTTACTTTGCCTAACTTTGTAAGTTGTATGCAGCTCTCACTTTTTTTTCTGAAATAATGTTATCTTTCTATCATTGCTGTTTTTAATTGGACCTGACAATTTTGAATTCTATCTGGGTATATCATGTGTATTTGCAACAGCTTGTAGGGTTGGGGGTATGAATTCTGATCAGGTTCATTTGGGCAATTGATACGACCTTTTTTCTTCTTTTTATATTTAGTCAAGTTTTGACTATGTTTTAACATAGAGGGGGAATCGAGACGAGGGTCGTGGTGTATGTGTGTGTCTGTCTGTCTGTCTGTGTGTGTGTGTGTGTGTGTGTGTGTGTGTGTAGAGCGATTCAGACTAAACTACTGGACCGATCTTTATGAAATTTGACATGAGAGTTCCTGGGAATGATATCCCCGGACGTTTTTTTCCTTTTTTCGATTAATACCTTTGATGACGTCATATCCGGCTTTTTGTAAAAGTTGAGGCGGCACTGTCACATCCTCATTTTTCAATCAAATTGATTGAAATTTTGGCAAAGCAATCTTCGACGAAGGCTGGGGTTTGGTATTGCATTTCAGCTTGGTGGCTTAAAAACTAATGAGTGAGTTTGGTCATTAAAAATCGGAAACTTGTAATTAAATTAATTTTTTTATTAAACGATCCAAAAACAATTTCATCTTATTCTTCGTCATTTTCTGATTCCAAAAACATATAAATATGTTATATTTGGATTAAAAACAAGCTCTGAAAATTAAATATTTAAAAATTATGATCAAAATTAAATTTCCAAAATCGATTTTAAAACAATTTTGTCTTATTCCTTGTCGGTTCCTGATTCCAAAAACATAGATATATGTTTGGATTAAAAACACGCTCAGAAAGTTAAAACGAAGAGAGGTACAGAAAAGCGTGCTATGCAGCACAGCGAAACCACTATGTACAGCGCTGAACAGGCTCGTCAGTTTCACTCTCAGTTTTGCAGAAGCGGCGGACTACGGTCATTGTGAAAAAATGCAGTGCATTCAGTTTCATTCTGTGAGTTCGACTGAGCTTGACTAAATGTTATTTCGCCTTACGCGACTTGTTTCTTTTCTCTCATTGAACCATTCACGTGATCATCACTTTTTTTTTTCTTGTGTGGAAATTAATTTAGTTGATAACAGACCTTCAAGACATGGTGGTGATGGTGGTTATAAATGACCAGGCAAAAGGAAAAAACAGAAAGAGAAAAAAACTTTGAATACTTTGTAGTAATTTTCCGGTGAATGTGACGTGCAGAGATGCTTCGGAACTTCACACTGAATCTTAAAGTTGAAAGTGCCTATCCGGAAGTCTGTTTTAAACAAAAACATTTTCCAGCTAGTATTCACATTTTGGGAGAGAAAAAAAAAGGGGGGGGGGGGGGGGGTCAGTTGGGCGCGTTGGATATTCCTTATCCAATCTGCATTATTTATCTAACTCGTACGGAAAACATGACAAATTACTCAAATCTCAAGCTTATAGAGGGATCATATTTTCGGGCAGAAAGAAACATGTTTGAAGGAATATCTTTGAAATTTCACGTACTTCTAGGATTTTATCATCTTCAGCCGTTACGTAAGTTGGATTGACCTCTGTCAAATTCAAGGTCACAGGGGTCAAGTTTGGTTGGAAAGATTGAAAATTCTCATTTTCTCAAATATATTTGAAACTTCACACACTTGCGGGATTTTATGACCTCCACACATTATGAGAGTTTAACTGACCTCGATAGAACCTAGATTGGAAAAAACAAACATACACAAAGTAATCGCAAACACCTCGATATGCAAATATGTCACATGCTTTCCTTCTTTGCCACTACTAAAGCAAACGTGTGCAAGATTGTATGTTACACGCTTTGGAGCATGTGCAAGAACGGATTCAAACTCGAAATCGTCCCTCCAAAAGCCCCAAAATGCACACACGACTTTTATTTCTCCTGCTGTTATTGTTTCCTCTCTTTACAAATTCTTCAACGCTGAGAATACGGAAAACGGCATCCCAGACGACAGTACTGTTTCCATACGCGAATTTAGCTGCCCTTGGAAAGTGGCTCGCTCACGAGGCTTGTTAGTCTGAATCTAGAAGGACAGAGTTATGAACATAGATGACAAAGATCCCGGAAAGAACAAACATTTCGCGGATGCAGACACAGAAAGACGTCATGAAGATTGCGATGCTTCAAAAGATACAGACTGTGACGATGACTGTGACGTCATTCACATATACCGAGACGTCATTCATAGTTGTTCGGTCACTTTCGTCAAAAAGTAGATCTCTCCACAATGGCTGCTCCTGTGTTTAGGTTTATCAAGCCTGAGTACGCAAAACGTGTTTGTTCTCTCCTCTGTTGAAGCTGTGAGACATAAATGCTATTCTGACTGGGTCGTGTGACAGAGTTTTCTTCCACACTCGATTAGCTGATGTCTAACTCAGCCTGACGGCTTCGTTAGACAATCAACGTAATCTCGTGTGGAAGAAAACGTCTGTCACATGACCAAGTCTGAATATAGCAGGTAATATCACATGAAACTCTAAAGTAACTCTTTATTGCAAACTTGACATTTTTTATGATTTTTTTTTATGACTAAGCTGAATAATTAAAAGTGTTAAAGGTAGATGTGGTGTAGGGCCTGTGATCAGGCCAAGAAAACTGTTCAATGTTTCCGATTCCCTGTGACCCCTTTTTTTTCTTCCTCCCAACAACTTTTTGACTCTTCCCACCCCCCCACCCCCCAAAATGTAATTACAAATTGACAAAACTTAATTTTTGCTGACTTTACAAGGAAATATACTCTTCTCCGACATGTAGGAGACACAACTTGCATGGTTTCCTGCCAATAAAAAGCCACATTGGCCTCTGTAAATAGAAAAAGTAAATGATATAAACACATGTTATAATTAAAAATAATTAAAAATAAAAGTCGACCTTTCGTCCTTAATTATATTTGCCTTGTCATGGGAAACAAACATGTTATTTGGGGGCTTTAGTTATTTCCAAACAAATTCTTTAAACCAAGTGAGCACCTTTTTGATCATGTAAGGATATCTTTCCAATGGAGAAGGTGACTTGTAAAATGAACCATAACCCTGAGAAGAAAAAAAACCCGCGGGTTAGGGGGAAGAATTTACCCGATGCTCCCCAGCATGTCGTAAGAGGCAACTAACGGATTCTGTTTCTCCTTTTACCCTTGTTAAGTGTTTCTTGTATAGAATATAGTCAATGTTTGTAAAGATTTTAGTCAAGATTTTAGTCAAGCAGTATGTAAGAAATGTTAAGTCCTTTGTACTGGAAACTTGCATTCTCCCAGTAAGGTCATATATTGTACTACGTTGCAAGCCCCTGGAGCAATTTTTTTATTAGTGCTTTTGTGAACAAGAAACAATTAACAAGTGGCTCTATCCCATCCCCCCCTTTCCCCGTCGCGATATAACCTTGAACGGTTCAAAACGACGTTAAACACCAAATAAAGAAAGATCCTGAGAAAAAAAGGTAACCCTTTTTTGTGAAGTACATATATATGAACCATAAGACTGGAAAAAAAGAATGGTAACCCTTGTATATGCAGTGTATATAATATATATATATATATATAGATGTTGTCTTTGACACTGAGACAAAGTGTAATTTAACACTTTTTGTGCAGCCTTGGAGTGGTTTATTTGTCAGATTGTTTGTTGTCTTTATTGGTTTACAGCCTTTTTTTGCTTTTGTCATTTCTGTTGTTAGTTTTTGACTCACATGCGAAGCAAAAGTGAGTCTATGTACTCACCCGAGTCGTCCGTCCGTCCGTCCGGACGTCCGTCCGTCCGGAAAACTTTAACGTTGGATATTTCTTGGACACTATTCAGTCTATCAGTACCAAATTTGGCAAGATGGTGTATGATGACAAGGCCCCAAAAAACATACATAGCATCTTGACCTTGCTTCAAGGTCAAGGTCGCAGGGGCCATAAATGTTGCCTAAAACACAGCTATTTTTCACATTTTTCCCATTTTCTCTGAAGTTTTTGAGATTGAATACCTCACCTATATATGATATATAGGGCAAAGTAAGCCCCATCTTTTGATACCAGTTTGGTTTACCTTGCTTCAAGGTCAAGGTCACAGGAGCTCTTCAAAGTTGGATTGTATACATATTTTGAAGTGACCTTGACCCTGAACTATGGAAGATAACTGTTTCAAACTTAAAAATTATGTGGGGCACATGTTATGCTTTCATCATGAGACACATTTGGTCACATATGATCAAGGTCAAGGTCACTTTGACCCTTATGAAATGTGACCAAAATAAGGTAGTGAACCACTAAAAGTGACCATATCTCATGGTAGAAAGAGCCAATAAGCACCATTGTACTTCCTATGTCTTGAATTAACAGCTTTGTGTTGCATGACCTTGGATGGTAGGAAAATGTGTAAAGCATGTGAGTCGTATCACTAAAAGTGACCATATCTCATGGTAGAAAGAGCCAATAAGCACCATTGTACTTCCTATGTCTTGAATTAACAGCTTTGTGTTGCATGACCTTGGATGGTAGGAAAATGTGTAAAGCATGTGAGTCGTATGGGCTTTGCCCTTCTTGTTTCTTAATTGGTATAAGATATTAGATGGTTCAGGCCCCCATATTTATCCTGAAATATAAATGCAAATATGTAGGCTATCCAGCCAGTCACTCTTTTTCTTACTTTGACGCTGTGGCCACTCTTGGGTAATTTTTTTATATACAGTGTGTCTCCAAAAAAGGACCCGATTTTCTTTTAATACTACAGACAAGTCGGTAACTTTATTGAAATCATTTGTGCGTGATATTGTAGTCAGTTCATAGAAGTTTTGTCCCCAGTTCACAGCTTTCAGTTGAGATCATCTGTTTCTTCACACCATGTGATCAATGTAGCCACCCCGTTTTCCAATGACAGACTGCATCCTCATTGCCATAATGTTCATTACATTGGGGAATGTTTCCTGAGGGATGTTGTGGATTTCTCTCAGAATGTGGTGGGGCTCCATCCTGTTGGAACCACTGTGTTGTCATTCGGATTTCATTGTCCCTTTGTGGAGAAAAGCGACTACAGGAATAATTTGTCTTTTCTCCATGTGCAATTTTCTTCTTAAAGTTTATAGAGTGAAGAAGAAGAGAGCAGAATATATTATCTGAGTTAGTATTGAAACTGTGTGGAGTTAAGATTCACACTTTAAAATCGGATTTGTTCTTTCCCTTAGTAAAGGGTTTTGAAATAGGTTTTTGTCAAGTCCTTTCTCATTGTTCTCCCGCGGTAGAATTTAATTGGCTCTGATACGACGGCGCCGAACTGACTGCATGGATTCAGGTTATGGAGAACGGAGGGGCCAGTCTGTGGACCCCTTTCCCCCCTCTCCCCATGTAACCTTTCTGTATTGGTTTTTTAACCCCTCGGTCACCTCTCGTGTCGCTAACCCCCTACGCCTTTGTTTGTATGCGAGGGCTGTCAGCGAGGGCTGTCAGCAAGGGCGTTGTCTTTTCTACATCCATCTCTCGCCTCCCTCCTCCCCAACCCCCCTTTTTCTGTTTGATCTGATTCTTTACTTCTATGTTGCTGTGCTTTTGTTAATAATACTTGTTACACACAGACACACACACACACACTAACAGAAACACACACACAAGACCACACACACACGCAAACACACACACACACATTCTCTCTCTCTCTCTCTCTCTCTCTCTCTCTCTCTCTCTCTCTCTCTCTCTTCTGTAGCTTTTCTATTAATCTTTCTTTTACTCATGGATTCGATATAAATATGTATTCTGTATTCATTTGTTTAGTAGAATGTAGATTTTATGTTTATCATCTACATACGAGAAGCCTATTGAATATACACTGTGTTTGATTGTGGTTAACTTGTAACTGCATATGTTTTTTGGTGTGACATGACTATTTTGCGAGGTAATAGTCAGAGGTTTTGCACTTTGTTCGATGTGTTGATCACCTGTGAGTGTTTGGTATCGAACGATGCGTCGTAGAATTTCCATTTTATTGATGCATTTCTTTATAGCGTTTTTGATGTAGTTTTCTTAGTGCAACTCCCCACGGGTTAGGCGGAAGAATTTACCCGATGCTCCCCAGCATGTCGTAAGAGGCGACTAACGGATTCTGTTTCTCCTTTTACCCTTGTTAAGTGTTTCTTGTATAGAATATAGTCAATTTTTGTAAAGATTTTAGTCAAGCAGTATGTAAGAAATGTTAAGTCCTTTGTACTGGAAACTTGCATTCTCCCAGTAAGGTCATATATTGTACTACGTTGCAAGCCCCTGGAGCAATTTTTTGATTAGGGGTTTTGTGAACAAGAAACAATTCACAAGTGGCTCTATCCCATCTTCCCCCTTTCCCTGTCGCGATATAACCTTGAATGGTTGAAACCGACGTTAAACACCAAATAAATAAAGTTCTTAGTGCAGGAGTTTTTGTGTATTTTTGAGGGATTTTAATTGTAGCTTGTAACTTGTAATGTAAGGAGTTCGATAGCAGCCTTGAAACTCTCCCCCTCCCTCCCCATTTTGTTCTGTGGTCCCAGAGCGATGTTTTCTTTGGTTCCTTAGCTGTGACGTCGGGGACAGTCATGGAAGGTATATACGCTGTTAGTTTTTGAGATTCGGGGGAGTCTGAGCAACCAACCAACCTAAGTGTCTAAATGGTATACCGGACTTCCCACTTAGAGTTACAGCAGTACTTCTGAGAAACGGTTGTGGGCGGGTCCCAACCTTAGTACCGAACGGTTGTGGGCGGGTCCCAACCTAGTATTGAAGTATTTGTTGTCAACTCTAACTTGTCCTCCTGAGTCTGAGCAACCAACCTGACTAAGTGTCTAAATGGTATACCAGATTCCGCCCTGTGGACTGAACTAACAGGGATAACAAAACAGTCCCAGGTAACCACACGGCGAGTAAAGTGGCGTCGCTTTGCTCTTTTATTACTTTTATTTTAGTTCAGGCCCCGAACCCCTGCCCAAATTTTCAGCCATTTTAGGACTTAGAATATGTTTTTAAGTAGTAGGAAAATTACAGGAATAGAGTGAACCAACGTACAGATATACTTTCTGAAAAGAACAAATGCATTGTATTGAGTTGTTTTCGTGATTTGTTTTGATTCAAAACAATGTTGAACTTCACCTGCCTCTTCTTGAGTTTATAATTATATGTGTCTGTTCGTCCTGTCGTGTGATTGCCATCCTGACAAATGACTTTCAAACACGTATAACATCTAAGACACGGACACAGATAGTTAGAGTTAATGTGAAGCTAAGACCGCTCGGCTTTACACCTTCTCTTAGTTTTTCCATTTCTCGGTACTGATGTTTCAATGTCTTTTGGGGTACTTTTTTTGGAGACACTCTATATTTATGTTTTATGTGCTGTGTCATTAGACCTAACAATTCTTTTATGGTTTTGATTTTATGCTCACATGGGTTTGCTGGGGCGGGCATGTCTGTGTGCTTGCATGTGTGCACGCATATACTTTTGTGTGTGTTGTAGTCACAGTTTGTACAAATAATTGTTGTTGAACTGATTATTGTTGTAACCTCCATGTCGATACCTAAATCGTCAGTCAGTCTATATTATTTGTATGCTTAGGGTGCTTAATTAACTTGGGTCATGTTAACGGCTTCAGTTGTGTTAACTTTGAATCCTTAGTGTTTAAGATTCGACATTTGTTACGATAGGACAGACTTCAGACATATCTTTTAATTCGAAACGTGTCAATTGTTTCCTCTTTCTGAGTATAAAAAAACGGCTCAAAAATGATACATTTTACATCGTTTTTTAGAACATAACCCATACAAATACATGTACAGTAAAACCTGCATCCAGCGGACCCTTAATTCGGCGGACACCTTTGCATAACGGACACTTCAAGTGAGGACGGATGTATTTTACACTCAAAAACACCTTAAAAGAGCGAACACCTCAAAGGCGCGGACGCGGACACTCTTTTTTGGTCCCGATTTGGTTCGTTACCTGTCAACAACGGTCCGCCATCTTGGTTCTGCAAATACAATCTCGCTGGCGATGTGAACGCGCGAGAAGCTTATTTTGTAAGCCAACGAAAGCACTTGAAAGATTGATTTTTGTATGGTGCACGCTCATTGGTCGATGCCGTGAATTGAACTGAACTCACAAACAAAAACAAGTTAGGGTTTCTACTTTCTGCACTGTGATGCATCTTCGTCTCATCCTTCGTCGATCGCGGTCTCATCATGTCGAAATTTCTGACTTTAGAAGAAAGAGTCGATGTGATAAAGAAATTGGACAAGGGGCTCTCAGTTCGAAAAGTGGCTGATGAGCTGAGTGAAAGAACGCAAATTTCCAACATCAAAGCTGATCGTTCACAAATTCTGAGTCAGTGGGAATCCGGTGCCTCTCTCTCTTTCTCTCTCTCTCTCTCTCTCTCTCTCTCTCTCTCGCTCGCTCAGTCGTTCTCTCTTGATCTTGATGGATTACGCTGCTGGATACCAGAAGACTGGCGTAAATGCAGCGGGGGAGAGTGCGGCAGCCTAATGGTGGTGTACGGCTGCTAGCTTGGCTTTAAATATGCCAATGCTTTTGGAGGTTACAATATTGTCCTCAAGTAGATTCCAGTCTTGTGCCGTCTTCACAAAAAAGGAGTTCCTAAACTGATCAGTGCGGCCTTGGGGCACTGAATAGGGTCTAGAGTTGTTTCTTGAAAACTGTGAGACGATGTTGGATGTGTTGTCATCTCTCTCTCTCTCTCTCTCTCTTAGTCGTTCTCTCTCTCTCTCTCTCTCGCTCAGTCGTTCTCTCTCTCTCTCTCTCTCTCTCTCTCGCTTAGTCGTTCTCTCTCTCTCTCTCGCTCGTTCTCTAACTCGCTCGTTCTCTCTCTCTATCGCTTGTTCTCCGTTCTCTCTCTCTCGCTCGTTCTCCGTTCTCTCTCTATCGCTCGTTCTCCGTTCTCTCTCGCTCAGTCGTTCTCTCTCTCTCTCTCTCGCTCGTTCTTTGTTCTCTCTCTCTCTCTCTCTCTCTCTCTCTCTCTCTCTCTCTCTCTCTCTCTCTCTCTCTCTCTCTCTCTCTCTCTCTCAAAACAAACTTGAGAGCTTCAAAACTTTTTGAGTTTTAATAATTACTGTGGCAAAAAAGAATCAGTGACTGATGACTCTCCTTGGTGTGTGCTGCATTATTACATGTAATAAAAGAAAATGAAAGAACTAAACATGCATAGACACTCTATTTACATAATTTACATGCACACACATGAAATAAAACTATTTGGCTGGTTTTTTTCTTTACCAAAAAATGTCGGTGCATTCATATTCAAAAGAAAGGACACCTTGCTACAAAGGACAGTGGCAAGGCTCCCCAAGGGTGTCCTTTGCTCGCAGGTTTTACTGTACCACCTGTGAATGAATGCAGTACCTTTTCCATACCATTTATTTTTGGTCAGATATATGTATATATACAGATTTGTAATCACAGTAGGTCAGAATCTGACAAATTGAAACACATTTATACAAATAAGCCTGTTTGAACGAATTTTGTCTGTTAACGTTTTGGTTATATAGATATATGTTGGACTTGCTGAAAAGGAAAGATGGGCTTAGGCAATAACATTCAACTCCTGCATAAACATCTTGAAAATGTCCAGCAAGACTAATAGAACAAGTCCTGCAAATGACCTATCTGTCTAGCCTGGCTGCACTATACATCAGGTACGTACGTACACATGGATAAGTCAGTGTCTTCACAGGCAAAATGCTCACAAAGATTAACTTGGGTTGGTTGGTTGGTCGTTCTGGGGGAATTCTTAGTGCATATTTAGAATGACTAGAAATTCATTCAGCATAGCTTTTTTTGTTGACACCTGATTAAGCAGGTAAACTTGCCTTTCTTTGTTCCTTTTTTGCTGTGGTGGTTTCAGTATATGCTGTTAATAAAGAACAAAAATAGTTTGCAGGTGTTTAAATGTTTGTTTTTATGATTGGATATTTTAGTGTGTGAGTGCGTTTGTGTGTTCATTTCATGAAGAATATGATCATAATATGTCCTATTTGAACACGTATGCAACTGCACACCAAATGACTGCACTTTCCCCGAGATCGACAACGGTTTGCTGTTAGTGAGATTTTCTCAAATGTACCCATTTCGTGGGTTTATGCTAACATGAAATACCACTTGGTAAGACAAATTCTTGCAACATTTCTGATATTTGTATACATTACTACAAAATTGTAAAGAACAGTGTTTGTTATCAGAATGGAATCTAAGCGGTGAAATTGAAATGCGAAAATCTGGCAGCGTTTATGCGGAGGCAGTACTCGTTTGCTGACCGCATGCAATGGGAAAACATCCTGTGTATAATATATTACAGGCATTTATAAGGTCGGCAATTGCGTGAATTCGACATGACACAATGTCATAGTTGCGTGCGAATACACACGCACGCACGCATGAACGCTTACATGTGCGCACGCATGCACGCACACACACGTAGGTACATACACATACACACACACACACACACACATACAAATGTAAACACACACACACGTACGTACACTTACACACACACACACACACACAAACACGCATACAGCCTGTAAAAAACTTAATCTAACAAGCAATGAATGCACGTACTCAAAGATCAAAGCATTTTCATCTGCCTGATGCTGCACCGTTAGAAACGCTATAACGGATAAAGGTACTCTCCTCCCCTTGTAGCTAATTAAACCACCACTGGTGTCCTTCTCGCCTTAAACATGGAATTCAAACATCCTTCCACTTCAACGCACTCACCAAACGTCAAAAGCATCCATGCTTTCTGTGCAGACATTTGTTGTTGATTTAATTTGGTTCCTGGCACCTATGTCAAAGTGTGACATTGATGCAGCACACACAAAAAAAGAAGAAAGAGTGTAAATTAAAAAGTAGATAAATAAATAAATAAATGTATAAGAAAAAATTCAATACTCTACACGGGAAGCAGATAGGCTGTGGCTTTTTAGTATATAAATGAATAAAAAAAATTAAAAAAGGTAAGCACTTAGAACGTTGTTAAAGGCACAGTAAGCCTCCCGTAAACCATCACAGATACGGTCAGGCTTTTACACACAGTACAAACACCCTTTCATTTAAACACTCACCGATTGAGAACATCATGGTGCCCTTCGTAAAGAGCGAAAAATTTTCAAAGAATTAATTTTTGCGTGGTTTATCTTACCCCTGAGCTATCGTGAACCCGTGTGATCCAGTTTCCCTTTTTCACAATGCAGTCGTCAGTTAGTAATTTGAATGCGACTCGATGTGAGCTTATCTACAATAGCACGTTTTATGCACGAAACAAACAGCTGTGGTTCACAAGAACTCTAGCCATGGCTTTTGACTGTTGAGAGGAACGGCGATATGCACTGATAAACCGTCGTCTGCTACGACCCTTGCGTGACCCTGCTTCCGGGCTTTTCTTTTTTCAAACTTTCAAAACTTTAAATTGTACTGATCTTGTCTTGATGAAAAAATAATTCTTTTATGATTTTACAATGTTTGTGTAACAAGCTGTCAATTTGTTATTTAGATTTTTGACTCACATGCGAAGCAAAAGTGAGTCTATGTACTCACCCGAGTCGTCCGTCCGTCCGGACGTCCGTCCGTCCGGAAAACTTTAACGTTGGATATTTCTTGGACACTATTCAGTCTATCAGTACCAAATTTGGCAAGATGGTGTATGATGACAAGGCCCCCAAAAACATACATAGCATCTTGACCTTGCTTCAAGGTCAAGGTCGCAGGGGCCATAAATGTTGCCTAAAAAACAGCTATTTTTCACATTTTTCCCATTTTCTCTGAAGTTTTTGAGATTGAATACCTCACCTATATATGATATATAGGGCAAAGTAAGCCCCATCTTTTGATACCAGTTTGGTTTACCTTGCTTCAAGGTCAAGGTCACAGGAGCTCTTCAAAGTTGGATTGTATACATATTTTGAAGTGACCTTGACCCTGAACTATGGAAGATAACTGTTTCAAACTTAAAAATTATGTGGGGCACATGTTATGCTTTCATCATGAGACACATTTGGTCACATATGATCAAGGTCAAGGTCACTTTGACCCTTATGAAATGTGACCAAAATAAGGTAGTGAACCACTAAAAGTGACCATATCTCATGGTAGAAAGAGCCAATAAGCACCATTGTACTTCCTATGTCTTGAATTAACAGCTTTGTGTTGCATGACCTTGGATGACCTTGACCTTGGGTCAAGGTCACATGTATTTTGGTAGGAAAAATGTGTAAAGCATGTGAGTCGTATGGGCTTTGCCCTTCTTGTTAAAGTTGGTCTAGCGCAAAAACGCACCACGGTCCAAAAACATTCTGATAATCATCGATCCACGGCTATCGCCAGTTTACATCGATAGAATGAGACCCGAAGGGAAGTAACTCATTTTTGACCTGAGTTCAGGATGGGTCCAAAAAGTGTTCGAGACAATCTGCAAAATTAATTCTTTAAAAATTGCTCGCTCTTTACGTAGGGCACCTAGGATGTTCCCGTTTGGTGAGCGTTGAAATGGAAGGGTGTTCAGTTGTACTGTGTGTAAAAGCCTGACAGTATCTGTGATGGTTTACGGGAGGCTCAGTTAATTACTGTCCGGGCGTGATTTCCGGTATTGAATATTCATAACAGCCGTCCAGCACCAAAACGAGGCGCCATTGTTGTAGAGGACCAAGTCCACGAAAATAAATTCTTTGAAAATTTCTCACGCTCGACAGAAAGCAGCCAGGATGTTCCCGTTTGGTGAGCGTTCAAATGAAAGTATGCTTGTACTGATAGACGCTCGGGGAGCTCTGTGATGGTTTACGGGAGGCTTACTGTGCCTTTAATGACAACATTACGTAATATTACAAATATGTCGACCCAACGATTCTATACGATTGTATTCGGATTCGCTCGGCTTCCTGGCGAGTGGGTGAAAACTGAATTCCATCAAGATAAGTTAATTATTATATTTGTTTGTCTGTTCACATAAAAGACCGTTGGGTCGACATATTTGTGACTGTAACGTAATTTTGTCATTGACAACGTTCCAACACCTTACCTTTCTTGTTTTTTGATTCTGAATTTTGGAACGTTGGCAGTCTCTTTGGTTTTGGATTTATTTATTTAGTATGTATCCAAATGAAATGATGCTCATCCTATGTAAAACAGAAATACGGCGGTGGACATAATCATAATGATAATCTTGCTTACAGGCATCTTTTACATAACTATTCATTGTTTGTTTTTGTTTTGTTTTGTGCAAGGAACCAGATTGTATTCATTTATCAAGTTTGCTATTTAGCGTTGGCAATAAGTACGTCTGCTGGACCGCCACCGCAGAGGTTTAATTTGCCAACAAGAGTAATAATGATGCATGGGGAATTAATAGCTATTTAGTGGCTGTCATTAATGCGTACACTAATTGCTGCACAAAGTACTGATGTTAAAGGTTCTGTTTTTCTGGTAAAACAGCTCTGTTTTGTAGAACAGACGGGTTTATTCTAATGTAGTTTACACGTGTCTGACGTTACAAGCACAGCACCACTGAGATAATTTCACAAGTTGATTTTTCAGAGCCGTTAAGAAAGCTGACATTATTGTGATCTTTGCTCAAACAGTACAACAACAACTACGACAACGATGACGACGATAACAACAACAACAACAACAACAACGCACACACAGACACAGCAACTTGCAATCATTTTATTTCTGGTCGATGCCCATAACTGTAAATGTTCAGCATTTGCTTATGGAGTATGGAAATTGTCAGATTCCGAGGACATCATCATCATCATCATCATCATCATCATCATCATCATCATCATCATCATCATCATCATCATCATCGTCGTCGTCGTCGTCGTCGTCCTTATGGCATCATCAGCAGTCGTATCATCAGCAGCAGCATTATAAGCAATAACACCAACGAACAGACTGAATCCCTGAGGAGACATAATGCCTTATCCCACGACTGAAACAGCCTGACCAAATCTGAGATGGTGAGCCTGATCGCGCCCTACTAGCGGAGGAGTGTGCCTGTAAAGGTTTACTAATGTTATATGCTGCTGAAAACATCTTGCTGATTGTGTTGTCAGCGTGGATGCTGTTACAGTTCAGTCTGTTCATTGTTGCTATTGATTATGATGCTGATGCTGCTGCTACTGCTGCTTAAATGGAAAAGAATGTGTAGATCTAAGATATAGTAAGAAACACGGTTTTCACGGGTAAGGTTAGGGCGGGGATGTAGCTCAGTCGGTAGCGCGCTGGATTTGTATCCAGTTGGCCGCTGTCAGCGTGAGTTCGTCCCCACGTTCGGCGAGAGATTTATTTCTCAGAGTCAACTTTGTGTGCAGACTCTCCTCGGTGTCCGAACAACCCCGTGTGTACACGCAAGCACAAGACCAAGTGCGCACGAAAAAGATCCGGTAATCCATGTCAGAGTTCGGTGGCTTATAGAAACACGAAAATACCCAGCATGCTTCCTCCGAAAGCGGCGTATGGCTGCCTAAATGGCGGGGTAAAAACGGTCATACACGTAAAAACCATGGGAGTTTCAGCCCATGAACGAACAAACAAACGGGTAGGGTTGTTCCTTTAACACGACAGCTAACTCAAATCGCCGTCAAGGATTGTCATCAGCGCTTTTACGTTCATTTGTGTCTGACATTTCCTTATTATGCAGGGATGGAACGGACTCACAGGAACTGAAATTGAGCGTAAATGGAACAATCTTATCAATTTGTGACATCGTTTGACGGCTGGATACCTCAGTAATTATAACGATGTTCATGCCAGTATAAAAAGACTGTATCTCTCTCAGATGTTACACTCTTCATGGAGTTTTCAGACTACTAGTTCGTGCGCATTTCCAGGACCACCAATCAAGTTGTGATACTCACCTTGCGCTGAAAAAAATGTTCTGCGATAAGAACCTTGTCTTTGGATTCGTGTGTTGTCTTTTGGCTGCCTTTGCTACATCAAGTAAGTCAAGTTGCACATGTGTGTGTGTGTGTGTGTGTGTGTGTGTGTGTGTGTGAGTGTGTGTGAGTGTGTGTGTGTGTGTGTGTGTGCGTGTGTGTGAGTGTGTGTGTGAGTGTGTGTGAGTGTGTGTGTGTGTGTGTGTGTGTGTGTGTGTGTGCGTGTGTGTGAGTGTGTGTGTGAGTGTGTGTGCGTGTGTGTGTGTGTGAGTGTGTGTGTGCGTGTGTGTGTGTGTGTGAGTGTGTGTGTGCGTGCGTGTGTGTGTGTGTGTGAGTGTGTGTGAGTGTGTGTGCGTGCGTGTGTGTGTGAGTGTGTGTG
>NC_090247.1:5158382-5168382 GCF_037325665.1 Littorina saxatilis | reverse complement strand
ATGCAGATCATGAACCCTTCGGATATGAAAAAGGGGAGAAGCCGAAGGATGAAGATCTTCAACCAGACCTGTCCATTTCTGGAAAACAAAGAGATGAAAAACGTTTCCAACCTTTACCTTCTACATCAGGCAATGCGTACAGAAACAACCTTCTGACTCAAGGAGAACGATACGGCAAACATTCTCTGTTTGGACTGGGAATCTTACACAGTCCCGCGGACAGTATTGATTACGAGCCTCCGTTTATTAAGCAAGTTCACGAGGATGGCTGCAGTGAAGATAGTGATGATGCACTGTCAGTCTGCTGTGAAACTTGTGGCCACATCTCTCACTGTGCCCAAAAGTCCGACAACCAGTCCTTGAGTGACTCTAACCTTTCCTCTGATTTCTCGGGCCATGGGTATGAGGCTGACGACTCATCTGATGAAGAAGACTGTGATACAATTTGGCCATTTTGTCAAAACTGGTTATCACACAATAGACGTGAAATGGACACTGCGCATACAATGGACGAGTCTTACTCAGAGGCCTCTTATCATGCAACACTGGTAAAAGAGATCATTGATGACAGTTCTACCAGCCCTTCAGCCAGGGTAGTTCCTGTTCCTGAGCCCTACCTAAATGAACAAGGGTCGAAGCAGAAAGACGAAACTCTTCAACCAGATATGATCATTTCTGGAAAACAAAGAATCGAAACAGGTTTCCAACATTTATCTCCTGCAGCAAGGAACGTTTACAGAAACATCTTTCTGTGTGGAGAAGAACAAAATGGTAGAAACTCAGACACGCTGTTTGAAGGAGGACATTCGACCCGTCGCAAGGACTGTTTTGAAGACAATCCTCTGCATATTCCAACGGAATTAAAAGGCGACAAGCAAGAATCTAGGATAGACACATGTCGGGCAAAAGCAGCAACTTTGAGACTTCTGCTAAAGAAGTGTGAAGAAGAGACGGTATCTGTGCCATTCAGAGAAAAAGAAGAAGAAAAGGAAGCAGACAAAGTAGGTGACGGAGGACAAGAGACATTGTCATACTCTTTTCAGGATAGTCGCCAGTACACGAGTGTCTGCATAGAAGACAGTGATGATGCACTGGCAGCATGTAGCCACCATGGACCTTGTTACGACATACATCACAGTGCTGGAACTTCAGAGTACATGTCCATGTGTCACGTGCACTCCACTGTTTTCTCTGGTTTCTTGGACGATGAACATGAGGGTGGTCACTGGTCTGATGAAGAGGACAATAGTGGAGTTTGGCCATTTTGTTATACCACGGCCTCCCAAAACAGACGTGAAATGGACACTGCGTATACAATGGACGAGTCCTACTCGGAAGCCTCTTACCATGACAGCTGGGCCTCCCACAATCGACGTGAAATGGACACTGCACTAACAATGAACGAGGCTAACTCGGATGCCTCTTATCATGCAACACTGGTAAAAGAGATCATTGATGACAGTTCTGCCAGACTTTCAGCCAGGGTAGTTCCTCAGCCCCTCCCAAATGAAAACGGGGTGAAGCAGACAGATCTTCAACCAGACCCGTTCATTTCTGGAGAAGAAATAGCTGAAACAGCTTTCCAACATTTACCAACCACATCAGGGAATGCTTACAGAAACAACTTTCTGTTCAGTGAAGAACAACATGGTGGAAACTCTGACACGCTGTATGAAGGAAATTTTTCGCTCAGGTCCAAGGACTTTTTTGAACGTAATTCTTCGTACATCCCAACAAAATCACATGACGATACAGAAGAACCAAACACGGGCACGTACCAGACGCTAGATGAGAAAGACGATATTCCTGTTTCTGATGACGAGGAAGCCGATGACTTTTGGTCTCCCATGATTTCAGACTGTCATCAACAGGAGGCAGAGGGCAATGATCCGAAAAGCAGGGAAACAGAGGAGTCCACATTTGGGAATAGGTATCAAGAAGTTTTGGCAACTAGACCTTCGGCTGTCCTGGGAAACGAAGGGGTCACAGGGCACAGAACGATCGCTGATGGCAGAGATGGACATACAATTAACGAAGGAATCATTGATGGAAGTCGTAACAAGTCTTCAAACAGGACATTTACCACGGCCATCGAATCAGAAACTGGGGTGGACATAGTGTCTACAAAGGATGAGTATCACTCAGATGCCTCTGAGAAACTGCCATCAAGGGATACGGTCACTGGTGACAAACCTGCTAGTACTTCATCCGAAATGATTTCTGGGACATTCCAGAGGATTGCAAGAGGATTGAAGAGGGATCCGGAGCACCTTCAGCCAGATTTGTCTACACATACAGAACCCGGAGTCAAAACAAATCTTCACGCATCTCACACAAAATTGAATGGTGACAGAATCCGTCATTTTGGCATAGAAGAACAACACACAAGAAACTGGGACACCTTGTGCGAACAAGGACTCTGGCATAACACAAATGACTGTTTCCAATACCGCTCGTTGGACACCCCTACAGAATCAAATGGCGATGGGGCTGAAACAAACATTGCCTCACATCAGGCACGAGCAAATGCTTTTCGTAGACAAGAAAAGATGGCGCAAGAAGATACAGTACAAATGTTGGCAGAAGGAGACGAAGATATGTCTTTATGGTCCTTCACGAATGACAAAGAATCAGCAGATTATGAACGTAGCTGCCTTGATTGTGATAGCATGCCACGTGGAGAAGATCTGAACAATCACAGAACACAATCACCTAAAAAATCCAATCGCTCCACAACGAACAAGGAGCACCATTTTGTCGGCGCAAAGTTTGACGATAACCACGAGAGAGCATCTAAGGTTATCATAAAGAACTCCAGCAAATGCGAGGCCTCAAATGTGGACATACAACAAAGAGATGAGGTTACAACGCTTCGCTTATCTCTCGGGAATATGCTCATTAAACAAAAAGCGAGAAAGCGGTTGGATTTGAACAAATTGTTTCTTTGTATCTACGGCTGCAGCATTCCTGAAGATGAAGAGAAAGACCAACATTCACAGTCTTGCCAAAGCGAAGGAGAGTATGATTCTGAAGATGAAGATGAGTATCTGTTGCTTCATCAGAAGAAAGACAAGACCAGTGCCAAGACCAATGCCAAGACAGGAAGCCAAAGGTCAACTTGTTTACACCAAGAGAGGGACAACTTTGTCCATCGTCAAGAAAGGGAAGAGACTTCATTTGCGAGCGATGATCTCGAGTCTAACTATACTTTGCCGAGCGCTGACCAATGTCACCGCGTTGCGGAGCCTGGTATTTATAATCAAGACAATAAGGAAAACGTGGGACAAGGACAGCAGGCAACACATGAACCAGCCGATGTTACTGAGAATCCTGGAAACGTCTCAGTTGGTGACTTTAGGATTGGTCACAATGGATACACCGGGAAGCCTAAACAAAATGCAGTACTCTTGAAAGTCCCAGATGAAAATCACACCTGCACAAACGAGCGCAACGGGGATGAGAGCTGCCAAGACGAAAGTGACACGTTTCATAGTACGCGACTGAAACAGGCTCCAAGTGATATTCTCCATCATGTTCACCAGATCAAAAATGTTAAGGAATTAGCCAGTGCTAGTCGTATCACAGCTGGCATAAGGGGTGCATCATTAGTCCCAGACCAAAGCCACGACACAGACCGCGATGACAGGACATTCTCAGCCCAACAAATCTCAGACGATATCAACGAGGCACAAAACGGTTGTGACCAGACTTTCCTCTGTGGAGATGCTTTGCTCGAAGCCCAACCTAGTTCACTTAGGACTAATGGTCTGCTTGCCACTAATGCTACAAAAAACCAAGCCCAGTGGCAGTGCTTCAGATGAGAATCCAGAAGATGGTGTCGTTGGTTTAATCTGTGCTGACGAATACTCAGCAGGACATAAGCAAGACGCAACAGGGACAAGTTTTCTCAGCTCCTTACAACAGCTTGAACATGGATTCATTGCGTGGGCCGAAAATAACGTTGATATTGATGCCCAAACTGATGGTTTTTACCCGAATGACCATCATGAGCTCACGGTTCTGAGAAACAATCCAACAAAGACGCAGGCCAAAAGGGAAGACGCATATATATACAAAGTGGCTTATCTCAACCGACAACATTGGTGACCATGAATTCCAGAGTAGCCGCCGCAATTTAGATAGTGATATCTGCAACACAGAACTAGATCAACACAAGGGAGAAGATGATGGAACAACAGAACAAGGACAGTATTGTATGCCTGATGAAGTCGTTCCTATTGGACATACGGGAAGTATGTCAGAGACTGACTTTGAGAGCACTTGCAAACACGCTCAAACAGCAAACCATGTGTCATTGGATGTCCAAAGGCAGGAGCAATGGGAAAACCACCCGAAGCCTGGGCACGATGCACATGTCAAGACCATTATCAGTTGCAGGGGTTACTTCAACGACCAAACACAAACCAACGTTTCTCCCCTGGCCTGGTTCGCCAGATCCAGCGTACGATGATGAAATAAGAGAAGGCCCTCAAATCATAGAATGGAAGCCTCCTGAAGATGTTGCAAGGCCCCTTCCACCACCTCAAGCACAACAACCGCAGCGGATAGCTATAAGAGAGGTTGGAACCCCAAGCGCTGTCATCCGTGATGACTTGGTTGAGCGTAGAGTCCGGGGTGAACGTCAGCTTTCACATCGCAATATTGCTTCGGCCTCACCAGAACCGCAGGGGATAGCTAGAGGAGATGGTGAAACGCCAATTGCTTTCATTCATGACGATCTGGTTGAGCAGGGAACCTGTGGTACACGTCGACTTTCACATCGTAGGATTTCTTCTGCCTGTCTGCAACCACCAGATACTCAAGGGATAGCTGGAAGAGAAGGTGAAACGCCAAGCACTATCATCTGTCATGACCTGGTTGAGCATTGAGTCCAGGATAAACGTCGACTTCCACATCGAAGGATTCCTTCTGCCTTGCTGCCACAACTAGAACCTCAGGGAATATCTGGAAGAGTGGCTGAACCTGGGAGAGTAGTCATTGAGCATGGAGCCCGGGGGGGAACGTCGACTTCCACATCGTAGGATTCCCAATACTGCCCATCCGTGTTGCTGTCCCCAGTGCTTGCTGATTCACCTGAGGACTACCATAGGTATGGATCAGTTTGCTCATTGTGTTAATTCCATGTCTGTGCGCCTACCTGGCTGTCAATGAGTCTGTCTGTCTGTTCTACTTGCGTTTGAAAGTTTTAACCCTGACCCTGTTTTCGTTCTTGTGCTAAAAATTGGTGGTTTAAGTTTTCTCTTGTTCTTGCTTTCTGTAAGGACATTTTGTTTGTTTGTTTGTTTGCTTAACGCCCAGCCGACCACGAAGGGTCATATCAGGGCGGTGCTGCTTTGACATGTAACGTGCGCCACACACAAGACAGAAGTCGCAGCACAGGCTTCATGTCTCACCCAGTCACATTATTCTGACACCGGACCAACCAGTCCTAGCACTAACCCCATAATGCCAGACGCCCAGGCGGAGCGGCAACTATATTGCCAATTTTAAAGTCTTAGGTATGACCCGGCCGGGGTTCGAACCCACGACCTCCCGATCACGGGGCGGACGCCTTACCACTAGGCCAACCGTGCTGGTCTCTGTGAGGACATCCGTGTTTGCATTTGATATATATATTTTCTATGGGAGGCATTCTTTTACTTATTCCATCAACTTTACACGTTCTATCGTGCTCCCTGGTATCGTTCCCTCTGCCCATCTGTCTGTTTTTGTCTGCCTGTCTGTCTGAAGTTTGACCATATGACTTTTTTGTATTTGGAATTGTGTGCAGAATAACTTATTTATGTATGTTTTTTATGTGAGGCGCCTAGAACAGTTTTGGGGTTTGCTATATAAATATTCTCATTATTATCATTATCCTGTGCTTTTTTTCAATAAGGGATTCGTGGTGGCTTATTTTTTTTATTTCAAATGTCTTTCTGTCTTTATTTATTTCTTTTCTTTTTACATTTAGTCAAGTTTTGACTAAATGTTTTAACGTAGAGGGGGAATCGAGACGAGGGTCGTGGTGTATGTGTGTGTGTGTCTGTCTGTCTGTGTGTGTGTGTGTGTGTGTGTAGAGCGATTCAGACCAAACTACTGGACCGATCTTTATGAAATTTGACATGAGAGTTCCTGGGAATGATATCCCCGGACGTTTTTTTCTTTTTTTCGGTAAATACCTTTGATGACGTCATATCCGGCTTTTTGTAAAAGTTGAGGCGGCACTGTCACACCCTCATTTTTCAATCAAATTGATTGACATTTTGGCCAAGCAATCTTCGACGAAGGCCGGACTTCGGTATTGCATTTCAGCTTGGTGGCTTAAAGATTAATTAATGACTTTGGTCATTCAAAATCTGAAAATTGTAAAAAGAATTATTTGTTTTTAAAACGATCCAAATTTACGTTCATCTTATTCTTCATCATTTTCTGATTCCAAAAACATATAAATATGTTATATTCGGATTAAAAACAAGCTTTGAAAATTAAAAATATGAAAATTATTATTAAAATAAAATTTCCGAAATCGATTTAAAAACAATTTCATCTTATTCCTTGTGGGTTCCTGATTCCAAAAACATATAGATGTGATATGTTTGGATTAAAAACACGCTCAGAAAGTTAAAAAGAATAGAGATAAAGAAAAGCGTGCTATCCTTCTCAGCGCAACTACTACCCCGCTCTTCTTGTCAATTTCACTGCCTGTGCATCGAGCGGTGGACTGACGATGCTACGAGTATACGCTCTTGCTGTAAAAATGCAGTGAGTTCAGTTTCATTCTGTTAGTTCGACAGCTTGACTAAATGTTGTAATTTCGCCTTACGCGACTTGTTCTTTATTTCTTTCGTTTTTATGTACCTCTTTTTTCGGATATTGTGACTAATCTTTTGATCCCATTGCAACCCTTTAATAAGAATCCAGTCTGTCAGATAAGTATGGCATTCAAACCTTGGACACTAATCTAATATTGTGCCCCTTATCTTTCCTTTGGAAGAAATCTAAAATCTGATAAATGCTTAGTATTATTATTTCTGTTTTAGAGGAAAAGCGTGCAATGGTTTGTCCTCATTATGCACTTTTCTGGTATAATCACAGGTCTTTTCTTTACCTTTCTTCTTATTACAGGGCTTTCGGCAGTCTCTGTGCTTTTTCCCGAACTCTGTCAAGTAAGTACATTATATATCAGTAATTGAGGATCAACTGTATAATCAATGATAGTGGTGGCGTTAGTGGTGTTGGTGGTGGTGTAGGTGGTGGTGGTGATAGTGGTGATGGTTATAATGATGATGAGGTGGGGGAGCAGGAGGATGATACATGTGTTTACCATTTCCTTCAGTGATGGTGTTGGAAGTGGTCATTATAGCGACGTTAATTAATGATGTTGCAATGAAACAGGGGGAATGTGTTGTACTATGACAGTTTATTACAAGCAGCCTACTTGGACGGCATCGCTTTTTTGTGCTGAAAATGTGTCATTATTAGTACAAATTAATGAGGACAGAACAACTCGTTAAGTTTGGGTTAACTTACACAGTCTTCATAATACAATGCGAGCTTTAATCAGTCATGATTTACTCAGAACTACTGTTTTGCTTTGTTCTTTTTTATTTTTTATTATTTTTATTTTTTATTTTTTTTTAATTTTTTTTTTATTCTCTTTTGGTGAATTTTTTTGTTTTTTGTACATACAATGATACATATAATTCTGTACATTACAGGACATCACTTAACCAAAAGGACAGATCCATATAACCGAAAAACACTTGAACAATTACAACATACATGGGGTGGGAGGATGGGGGGGGGGGGGGGGGGGGGATGTTCAGAGCTTGGTGGTCGCAGTATCAGAAGGTTTTGAAAAAAAAAAAAAAAAAAAAAAAAATTATATATATATATATAAAAGGGTTACATCAAAACATGCATATACAGGCGCCAATCCTTGTAAAATTTGCTTTGTTCTTAATCCGATGATTCGTTTGTGTTTTTAGGAAGACGATAAAAGCTACGGAAACTCAGGTGATTATTGTACAAATTTAAATGTGTGTGTGTGTGTGAGAGAGAGAGCGAGAGAGAGAGAGAGAGAGAGTCTGGAGTCTGGAGTCTGGATGGTTTATTGATTGGGCCTTGGGCCCATTTCAATTCGGGGTGTACACATTTTCATCATTCATGCTTCATGAAAAATAATCATTGTAATATTAATCATACTAAAATAAATCATCCTCATCGTAATGACAGTCGACATGACGACTGTGGAAACAGGCATTTACAACAGCAAAACGTTTGGAAAAGGACAGTAAGCATCAGCACAAAATCCAGTCTCTGTCGCACTTCACTCATGTCTCTCTGTCCATCCATCCATCCATCCAGCCAGCCAGCCATCCATCCATCCTTCTATCCATCTCGTGTCCCTCTGTCCTCCATCCATCTAATCAACCGTCTGACTGTCCAACCATTCATCCGTCATCCATCTATTCATCACTCCATCTATCACCTTCACATGCCCTTTCACACGCAAATCTGCAAGCAGTTATATGCATAATCGTTGCATCTCTGATACATAGCATCACATTAACGTTTTCAAAAAAGACAAAACTTTATTACTGTTTTTTAAGCAATCGACAGAAAGCAGCAAAAATAGCATACATATAAAACAAGATCGTGCAATATCTCATATTCACTGTCCCCACTCACTGCGTATTTTAAACGCGTTCATGATGAAGGTTGCAAGTCTAAGTAATATTGATCTGTTTGGTGTCGCTAGAAGTAGCGCCAGTTTAAAGCTTGATGGGCGGTTGTAATATTTTGCAGGTATGTAGTACTCGCGAATACCAGCATATTTTGGACATTTCAAAACAAAGTGAATTTCATCTTCGGTCTCGTTTGCGCAGAATGGACACAAGTAATCTTCAGCAGTTGACGACCGAGTGTGTCGTAATCGATGTACTTTGAGTGGCGAGACACCAAGTCTTAACCTAATCAGGCAGTTTCTTGCTTTGACGTGCTTCAGGTCATTTAAGTATGAAGACATAGATAAGGCTGACTTGAAAGTGCTATAGAAAAGGAATCGTTCTTTACTTTGTACTGTTTCTATCCACTCTTGCTTGTATAATGTGACTAGTCTGTTCTTGAATTCCGTTATGAACGCATTTTCATTTCCAACGCCTTGTTGAATCCAAACTTGGTCAAAGCCGTATTTGTACAGCACATAGCAAACTGATGACGCCCATGTTCTTTTATTTTGTTCGTGTAAATAAAGCAGCATTTTATAAGCTTTTTGTGGCAATCGATGACTAGGCATTTTCAGGATGCGCAACCAAAATCGTATGGACTTAACAAACGTGTTGACAAATAACGGGTGTCTGCCAGTTTCTCCATACACAAGTGTGTTTGGTGTTTTCATGCTTGTGTTCAGAAACCTCTTAAGGGCAAACAGATGCACCTTTTCGATAGGTGAATGGTCTGCATCAAGGCCCCAGACTTCTGCCGCATAATTGAGCATGGGCTGGATCTGGGAGTCGAATAGTTTATAGAATATGTTTGGTGATCTTTCTCCTAGAGTCCACAGTACCTTAAAGATACCAATCACACCCTTTCTTGCACGCAGCGCTAAATCGTTCAGCGTGTGAGAAAATGTCAACCTTGTAGAAAAGTAAATTCCTAAGTATTTATACATGTTCACAGTTTCCATTTCGATATTGCCATACATCCATTTTTCAATCGCTGCAATGTGACCACCATTTCTGAAGATAACTATGTTAGATTTTTCTAAATTAACAGTCAAGCCAAGATTACAAGCAGTTTGGTATAGCACGTTTATCTGGTTCTGTAACCCACACACAGTGTCGGAAATCAAAATAACGTCATCTGCGAACATGAGAATCAATATCTCAATAAAATCTGGGATAAGTTGTATACCGTGTCGTCCTTTTCGCTTGATTTCGTCCGCTAATTCGTTAATGAAAAGTGAGAACAAAATTGGACTATTTAGAGAGAGAGA